>NC_138300.1:13462500-13592500 GCF_965601325.2 Salmo salar | reverse complement strand
AAGAATAGTTTTACATAAGCATGGTGTGTGTGTGTTTGTGTGTGTGGATGTGCGCGCTTGCGTGCAGTGAGATGTCATGTTAGGCCAGGCCCTTTCTGGAAGGTGCTGTGTTTTGTCAAACATTAAAACAGCAGGAATAGAACTCTGTAGAATTACAATGTGGTTTCAGGATTCCTTGGTAAGTAGTACTACATACACACACAGTTACTGCCACTAGGAGAGAGATGCAAAGTGTGTTGTTAGGATATTGTAACACCGGTTAGACAACACACACTTACAGTTGATATAGGAAGTTTACATCCACTTAGGTTGGAGTCATTAAAACTCGTTTTTCAACCACTGCACAAATTTCTTGTTAACAAATTATAGTTTTGGCAAGTCGGTTAGGACATTAGGACATGTGCATGACAAAAGTAATTTTTCCAACAATTGTTTACAGACAGATTATTTCACATATAATTCAAGGTATCACAATTCCAGTGGGTCAGAAGTTTACATACACTAAGTTGACTGTGCCTTTAAACATCTTGGAAAAGTCCAGAAAATGATGGCATGGCTTTAGAAGCTTCTGATTGGCTAATTGACATCATTTGAGTAAATTGGAGGTGTACCTGTGGATGTATTTCAAGTCCTACCTTCAAACTCAGTGCCTTTGCTTGACATCATGGGAAAATCTAAAGAAATCAGCCAAGACCTCAGAAAATAATTGTAGACCTCCACAAGTCTGGTTCATCCTTGGGAGCAATTTCCAAATGCCTGAAGGTACCACGTTCATCTGTACAAACAATAGTACGCAAATATAAAGACCATGGGACCACGCAGCCGTCGTACTGCTCAGGAAGGAGACTCGTTCTGTCTCCAAGAGATGAACGTACTTTGGTGCGAAAAGTGCAAGGTAATTCCAGAACAACAGCAAAGGACCTTGTGAAGATGCTGGAGGAAAGAGGTACAAAAGTATCCATATCCAAAGTAAAACGAGTCCTATATCGACATAACCTGAAAGGCCGCTCAGCAAGGAAGAAGCCATTGCTCCAAAACCGCCATAAAAAAACCAGACTACGGTTTGCAATTGCACATGGGGACAAAGATCATACTTTTTGAAGTATGATCTGGTCTGATGAAACAAAAATATAACTGTTTGGCCATAATGACCATCGTTATGTTTGGAGGAAAAAGGGGGATGCTTGCAAGCCGAAGAACACCATCCCAATCGTAGAGCACGGGGGTGGCAGCATCATGTTGTGGGGTGCTTTGCTGCAGGAGGGACTTGTGCACTCCACAAAATAGATGGCATCATGAGGGAGGAAAATTATGTGGATATATTGAAGCAACATCTCAAGACATGAGTCAGGAAGTTAAAGCTTGGTCGCAAATGGGTCTTCCAAATGGACAATGACCCCAAGCATACTTCCAAAGTTGTGGCAAAATGGCTTAAGGACAACAAAGTCAAGGTATTGGAGTGGCCATCACAAAGTGTGTGCGTGCAAGGAGGCCTACAAACCTGACTCAGTTACACCATCTCTGTCAGGAGGAATGGGCCAAAATTCACTCAAATTATTGTGGGAAGGTTGTGGAAGGCTACCCGAAATGTTTGACCCAAGTTAAACAATTTAAAGGCAATGCTACCAAATACTAATTGAGTGTATGTAAACTTCTGATCCACTGGGAATGTGATGAAAGAAATAAAAGCTGAAATAAATCATTCTCTCTGCTATTATTCTGACATTTCACATTCTTAAAATAAAGTGGTGATCCTAACAGGCCTAAAACAGGGAATTTTTGCTTGGATTAAATGTCAGGAATTGTGAAAGACTGAGTTTAAATATATTTGTCTAAGGTGTATGTAAACTTCCGACTTCAACTGTAGGTACACACACACCCACCAACATGATGAGATATTGGAAGTGAGACAGGGGTCTGTTTTTCAGTAAGGTTGATGAGGACCATCTGAAATATACCACTGTGAGTGGATGATGTAAGTGGAGAAATCTTCCTCAGTTTCCATACCAATGAAGATAAAGTGCCTAAGTGATCGTTCTTGTCCACGCCTGTCTCTTTGCCCACCCAAAGCTCCTACTTGTACGTCTGTGATGCGATGACAGCGTTTCATTGCGAGAATTGCAGCAATTTGTGGATTTCATCAAATTTATTAAATTGCGATACCTGACCAAAAATGCATGTACTATACACATACATACAGTAACTGTACAGATTTATCTGCCCATCTGAGAGAGAGAGCTGTGCCAGGACCTACAACAAGCTGGGTATGAAACGTCTACTCACATTTGCCTGAAGATTGAGCATTTGATTTACATGTTTAAAGCCTTGAGTATACAGGCCACTGCCAAAGTCAATAGCCGTGCAGCACTTGTTTTTCCCAAACGGTTTAGCAGGACATTCAACATTTTGACAAAATGATCTAACTAACCTGACTCTAGTGCTGCGGCAGCCTCTGACCTCATAGTTAAATGTGTTTACTCTGGCTCAAATGGGCCATTTAGACAAATTTGACTTTGTAAATATCAGTGTCATTTTTCTGAAGCTGATATTAAAATATGCCAGTTAAAATATGATTTCTGTGATCCGTGGCATGCATATGGAGCTCGGAGCAGGAGCTAGAGACACTCGGGGCTTCTCTCACAGACACGGCCATTCTACAGTTGGTGAGGGGCTTGTAAGCGACGATGGGTGGTAAAGGTTGTCATTCAGTGCCTCTTTACCATATGCCGTTCTATAATTACAGGGGCAGGGCAGACAGAATTTTTCCAGTGTATTGATATTAGAGCCCCTCTGCAAATATTAGTTTGACATGGTTTGATACCTTGTGGAGTACATGGAGCTGTGATTGACACAATCTAATTGAATTAGAGTGGCTGCAGAGACGGCATTAAGAGATACGGTTCTGAAGGGAGACAGTCATTCATAGTCAGCGAGTAACTCAATGCCATCAATCCATCCATCCATCCCTCCCTCCATTCATTATCACCCCTAAATCATCTGCGCAGAGTATCAATCTCCCAAGTCAAACAAAACCATTCCATCATAGTCATTAATTCAACAGACAGGCCAGAGTAATATATACGTTTCTGGACGTGGTAGTAGTAGGACTAGTCGTGGTTTTGAACTGCCTTTGCTAAATGGCTGATTCAAAGAACAATTCAGACAATTCAAAAGTCAAAATTCCTTCACCAGGGATGGCATTTATGTAGTGTTTCAGTGTTTCCTCCAGTGTTTTCAGAGGTTATCTCACTAAAACCAACAGAGAGCTTTTATCGGCCAGGAAAAGCTCCTTGAGTGCTTCGTCTTGGGCCGTAGGGTTAGCTTAGCTCAGCACGGCCCGTCTCTCACGCGTGGCTTTAGCGCGCTAACCAGAACCAGGCGCGTTCCCACCGTCCCGCGCCAAGCCGCCCATGCCCATCCATCAGAGGGGCTTAATGGTGGGCCGCCGAGGGGGGACAGAAGGGGATCTGATCCATGGTCCCCAGTGGGACAGGAAGGGCAGGTGAAGGAAGACGAACGAGGAGCAGAGTAACTTTCTTCATGAATCTTCATCCTGAGCATCCATCTCTTTTCCGTCTTTCTTCCCATCTTTCCATCCCCCTCAACTCTGTAGACAGAACCAAGCCTTAGAGGACAGATCCTAGAACGGCGAAGGATTGCGTCACTGCCAATTGTATTTTTTGCTTGTTATAGATTGTGCTGATAACGTCCATGTCCTCCTTACATACCTGCTTGTGTTGTAGGAATGTGAATCATTTTGACTGGATTGTTTTAGCCCCAGGGTGATGTTACAGTGTCCAAGTTGGAATGCATAGTCCTGATCCATTTGCTCTGTCGTAGAAGTTCTTGAAGCCAAGTTTATTGCAGGGCTCAGTCTATGTCTACTGAATCAAATCATATTCCCGGAATCAAATCAAAGTTTATTTGTCACATGCGCCGAATACAACAGGTGTAGACTTTACAGTGAAATGCTTACTTACAAGCCCTAACCAAAAGTGCAATTTTTAAGTAAAAAATAGGTATTAGGTAAACAATAGATAAGTAAAGGGGGTTACCGGTACAGAGTCAATGTGTGGTTAGTCGGGCTAATTGAGGTAGTATGTACATGTAGGTATAGTTAAAGTGACTATGCATAGATGATAAACAGAGAGTAGCAGCAGCGTAAAAGAGGGGTTGGCGGACACACACACACACACACACACACACACACACACACACACACACACACACACACACACACACACACACACACACACACACACACACACACACACACACACACACACACACACACACACACACACACACACACACACACACACACACACACACACACGCCGTCACACAATGCAAATAGCCCGGATAGCCATTTGATCAGGAGTCTTATGGCTTGGGGGTAAAAGTTGTTTGAGAATCTTTTTGTCCTAGACTTGGCACTCCGGTACCGCTTGCCGTGCGGTAGCAGAGAGAACGGTCTATGACTGGGGTGGCTGGGGTCTTTGACAATTTTTAGGGCCTTCCTCTGACACTGCCTGGTGTAGAGGTCCTGGATGGCAGGCAGCTTAGCCCCAGTGATGTACTGGGCCGTACGCACTACCCTCTGTAGTGCCTTGCGGTCGGAGGCCGAGCAGTTGCCGTACCAGGCAGTGATGCAACCAGTCAGGATGCTCTCGATGTTGCAGCTGTAGAACCTTTTGAGGATCTGAGGACCCATGCCAAATCTTTTCAGTCTCCTGAGGGGGAATGGGTTTTGTCTTGGGTTTTGTCACGGCTGTCTTGGTGTGCTTGGAACATTCTAGTTTGTTGGTGATGTGGACACCAAGGAACTTGAAGCTCTCAACCTGCTCCACTACAGCCCTGTTGATGAGAATGGGGGCATGCTCAGTCCTCCTTTTACTGTAGTCCACAATCATCTCCTTTGTCTTGATTACGTTGAGGGATAGGTTGTTATTCTGCCAACACCCAGCCAGGTCTCTGACCTCCACCCTATAGGCTGTCTCGTCGTTATCAGTGATCAGGCCTACCGCGGTTGTGTCGTCTGCAAACTTAATGATGGTGTTGGAGTCGTGCCTGGCCATGCAGTCGTGGGTGAACAGGGAGTACAGGAGGGGACTGAGCACGCAGCCCTGAGTGCCTCCAGTGTTGAGGATCAGCGTGGCAGATGTGTTGCTACCTACCCTCACCACCTAGGGGCGGCAAGTCAGGAAGTCCAGGATCCAGTTGCAAAGGGAGGTGTTTAGTCCCAGGATCCTTAGCTTAGTGATGAGCTTTGAGGGCACTATGGGGTTGAACGCTGAGCTGTAGTCAATGAATAGCATTCTCACGTAGGTGCTCCTTTTGTTCAGGTGGGAAAGGGCAGCGTGGAGTGCAATAGAGATTGCATCATCATGTTCACTTTGACGTATTACCTTAGTCATATTCACTCAGTATTATACATTAGGTTCACTGGGTCATATTCACTAAATCAGGTAAATTGAGTCACAGTCACTGAGCCATAGTCTATCCACTGTACTATTGCCAGTAATCTGAGTCAAAGCTTATCTGGCTGAATGCTCCAAGCAGTGAGGTCCCTCAAACACTTGGCCCTCAGTTCTTTTACACTCACCCCGTCAATCTGAAACGCTCACCCCAACATCTCACCCCAGCCCTCGTCATCCCGCCCCTGATCTCGACCAATAGCCAGTAGCCTATCTGTTAATAGCCTCTATGTCAATCTTTCAGGGGTCAGGGGTTAAACCACTCCTTCACAGCAGAAGAAGGGGTCAGGGACGGCCGGTTGGAAAAAGGCAGTAATGACAGGAGGAGGAGGAGAAGGAGGATGGAGGATTATCAGGGAAGGTGAATACCAGGGGAGAGATTTATACTCGGTGCAGCATATGAAAGATTCCCCTCATTCCTTGAGCCTGAGCGTGCGGCAGCTGGCAGTGATTAGCTTATGATTCACTTTAGCTGCACATAGAGGCTGCTTGTAAAAATATGAACAGTATAACTGTTTCCTGAGTTTGTGCTGACAGCAGCTCCCGGGGGAGCGCCGCTCTCCGCAGAAACACATGGCCGCGGCACTGGGCCCGTGCCAATGGACGGATTAGCCACGCTCGCCGCTAGCAAGCGTTCTAATGCTCTAATGCTAACGCTAGGCAGGGAGAAGACGTTGGTTCGACACTGCGCTGGTTCAAATGGTTCCGTGTGTGTTCAGTGGAGAGGCGTGTGGCTCTCTAAACTCAAGAGGCAGGAGAGCGACAGAGAGGGTTTGCTTTAGGATATGTGGTAGCATAAGAGGAGGCGCATGAGTCCGTGGTTAGTGCATGGTGAGGTTTCAAATAAAAAGGTCTGTATGGACACAGCCTAAATACCTATCTCTAACACATCTTTCTTTTATTAGACATAGCCTTATTTATTCACGTATGTATCCTTTATTTAACCAGGTGATGCCCATTGAGATAAGAATCTATTTTTCAAGGGAGCCCTGGCTGTGCCTGAAACATAATCTGTTCCTGTGGGGTGTAGAAAGGCTGTGCCAGGTGGTAGCACTGGGTGGTACTGACCTAGCTCTCTCACACAGTTAGAGCTATGTCATCCTGGCCTTAGAGGTGAGCAGTCATCTGAGGGCTCCGCTGCCTCCGGCAACTCTCTGTCATCACATTCACAGAGCCCGTACTGCAAACCATATGCATCCATCCACGACACATAGTAACACAGCAACAGTTTATGTGTTGGCATTCTTGAAACGCAACTGGAAAAGGGTACTAAGTGGCTGTTGAATATTTGTGAGGAGATTGGGCCTCTTTATGGAGATTTGCATCTTACTGGTCTGGATATCTGTTTTGTTAAAAGTTAGGCGTTGGGAGCAGAGCAGAAATGTGATATTCGTTTCTGCAAATGGACTAAGTACAATTATTTTTCTAATAAATCTTCAAGAAATAGGCATGATTTTTTGAAGGGGGGTTGAAATGCACTCAGAAGACATCTTACATGTATCACCCAGATCTCCTTTAATACTGTCAAGGGCCTACTGTGTTTTCCATATGTACAGTTGATATCGGAGGTTTACATACACTTAGGTTGGAGTCTTTAAAACTCGTTTTTCAACCACTCCACAAATTTCTTGTTAACATACTATAGTTTTGGCAAGTCGGTTAGGACATCTACTTTGTGCATGACACAAGTAATTTTTCCAACAATTGTTTACAGACAGATTATTTCACTTATAATTCACTGTATCACAATTACAGTGGGTCAGAAGTTTACATACACTAAGTTGACTGTGCCTTTAAACATCTTGGAAAATTCCAGAAAATGATGTCATGGCTTTAGAAGCTTCTGACAGGCTAATTCACATCATTTCAGTCAATTGGAGGTGTACCTGTGGATGTATTTCAAGGCCTACCTTCAAACTCAGTGCCTCTTCTTGACATCATGGGACAATCAAAATAATTTAGCCAAGACCTCCACAAGTCTGGTTCATCCTTGGGAGCAATTTCCAAACACCTGAAGGTACCAGGTTCACCTGTACAAACAATAGTACGCAAGTATAAACACCATGGGACCACGCAGCCGTCATAACGCTCAGGAAGGAGATGCGTTCTGTCTCCTAGAGATGAATGTACTTTGTGCGAAAAGTGCAAATCAATCCCAGAACAACAGCAAAGGACCTTGTGAAGATGCTGAAGGAAATAGGTACAAAAGTATCTATATCCACAGTAAAACACGTCCTATATCGACATAACCTGAAAGGCCACACAGCATGGAAGGAGCCACTGCTCCAAAACCGCCATAAAAAAAGCCAGACTACGGTTTGCAACTGCACATGGGGACAAAGATCGTCCTTTTTGGAGAAATGTCCTCTGGTCTGATGAAACAAAAACAGATCTGTTTGGCCATAATGACCATTGTTATGTTTGGAGGAAAAAGGGGGAGCCTTGCAAGCCGAAGAACACCATCCCAACCGTGAAGCCACGGGGGTGGCAGCATCATGTGGTGGGGGTGCTTTTCTGCAGGAGGGGCTGGTGCACTTCACAAAATAGATGGCATCATGAGGGAGGAAAATTATGTGGATATATTGAAGCAACATCTCAAGACATCAGTCAGGAAGTTAAAGCTTGGTCGCAAATGGGTCTTCCATTTACATTTACATTTAAGTCATTTAGCAGACGCTCTTATCCAGAGCGACTTACAAATTGGTGCATTCACCTTATGATATCCAGTGGAACAACCACTTTACAATAGTGCATCTAAATCTTTTAAGGGGGGGGGGGGGTTAGAAGGATTACTTTATCCTATCCTAGGTATTCCTTAAAGAGGTGGGGTTTCAGGTGTCTCCGGAAGGTGGTGATTGACTCCGCTGTCCTGGCGTCGTGAGGGAGCTTGTTCCACCATTGGGGTGTCAGAGCAGCGAACAGTTTTGACTGGGCTGAGCGGGAACTGTGCTTCCTCAGAGGTAGGGGGGCCAGCAGGCCAGAGGTGGATGAACGCAGTGCCCTTGTTTGGGTGTAGGGCCTGATCAGAGCCTGAAGGTATGGAGGTGCCGTTCCCTTCACAACTCCGTAGGCAATCACCATGGTCTTGTAGCGGATGCGAGCTTCAACTGGAAGCCAGTGGAGAGAGCGGAGGAGCGGGGTGACGTGAGAGAACTTGGGAAGGTTGAACACCAGACGGGCTGCGGTGTTCTGGATGAGTTGTAGGGGTTTAATGGCACAGGCAGGGAGCCCAGCCAACAGCGAGTTGCAGTAATCCAGACGGGAGATGACAAGTGCCTGGATTAGGACCTGCGCCGCTTCCTGTGTGAGGCAGGGTCGTACTCTGCGAATGTTGTAGAGCATGAACCTACAGGATCGGGTCACCGCCTTGATATTAGTGGAGAACGACAGGGTGTTGTCCAGGATCACGCCAAGGTTCTTAGCACTCTGGGAGGAGGAAACAAGGGAGTTGTCAACCGTGATGGCGAGATCATGGAACGGGCAGTCCTTCCCCGGGAGGAAGAGCAGCTCCGTCTTGCCGAGGTTCAGCTTGAGGTGGTGATCCGTCATCCACACTGATATGTCTGACAGACATGCAGAGATGCGATTCGCCGCCTGGTTATCAGAAGGGGGAAAGGAGAAGATTAATTGTGTGTCGTCTGCATAGCAATGATAGGAGAGACCATGTGAGGATATGACAGAGCCAAGTGACTTGGTGTATAGCGAGAATAGGAGAGGCCTAGAACAGAGCCCTGGGGGACACCAGTGGTGAGAGCGCATGGTGCGGAGACAGATTCTCGCCACGCCACCTGGTAGGAGCGACCTGTCAGGTAGGACGCAATCCAAGCGTGGGCCGCGCCGGAGATGCCCAACTCGGAGAGGGTGGAGAGGAGGATCTGATGGTTCACAGTATCAAAGGCAGCAGATAGGTCTAGAAGGATGAGAGCAGAGGAGAGAGAGTTAGCTTTAGCAGTGCGGAGAGCCTCCGTGACACAGAGAAGAGCAGTCTCAGTTGAATGACCAGTCTTGAAACCTGACTGATTAGGATCAAGAAGGTCATTCTGAGAGAGATAGCAGGAGAGCTGGCCAAGGACGGCACGTTCAAGAGTTTTAGAGAGAAAAGAAAGAAGGGATACTGGTCTGTAGTTGTTGACATCGGAGGGATCGAGTGTAGGTTTTTTCAGAAGGGGTGCAACTCTCGCTCTCTTGAAGACGGAAGGGACGTAGCCAGCGGTCAAGGATGAGTTGATGAGCGAGGTGAGGAAGGGGAGAAGGTCTCCGGAAATGGTCTGGAGAAGAGAGGAGGGGATAGGGTCAAGTGGGCAGGTTGTTGGGCGGCCGGCCGTCACAAGACGCGAGATTTCATCTGGAGAGAGAGGGGAGAAAGAGGTCAAAGCACAGGGTAGGGCAGTGTGAGCAGCGGTGTCGTTTGACTTAGCAAACGAGGATCGGATATCGTCAACCTTCTTTTCAAAATGGTTGACAAAGTCATCGGCAGAGAGGGAGGAGGCGGGGGAGGGAGAGGAGGATTCAGAAGGGAGGAGTAGGTAGCAAAGAGCTTCCTAGGGTTAGAGGCAGATGCTTGGAATTTAGAGTGGTAGAAAGTGGCTTTAGCAGCAGAGACAGAAGAGGAGAATGTAGAGAGGAGGGAGTGAAAGGATGCCAGGTCCGCAGGGAGGCGAGTTTTCCTCCATTTCCGCTTGGCTGCCCGGAGCCCTGTTCTGTGAGCTCGTAGTGAGTCGTCGAGCCACGGAGCAGGAGGGGAGGACCGAGCCGGCCTGGAGGATAGGGGACAGAGAAAATCAAAGGATGCAGAAAGGGAGGAGAGGAGGGTTGAGGAGGCAGAATCAGGAGATAGGTTGGAGAAGGTTTGAGCAGAGGGAAGAGATGATAGGATGGAAGAGGAGAGAGTAGCGGGAGAGAGAGAGCGAAGGTTGGAACGGCGCAATACCATCCGAGTAGGGGCAGAGTGAGAAGTGTTGGATGAGAGCAAGAGGGAAAAGGATACTTGTTAGTGGTCGGAGATTTGGAGGGGAGTTGCAATGAGATTAGTGGAAGAACAGCATCTAGTAAAGATGAGGTCAAGCGTATTGCCTGCCTTGTGAGTAGGGGGGGAAGGTGAGAGGGTGAGGTCAAAAGAGGAGAGGAGTGGAAAGAAGGAGGCAGAGAGGAATGAGTCAAAGGTAGACGTGGGGAGGTTAAAGTCACCCAGAACTGTGAGAGGTGAGCCATCCTCAGGAAAGGAACTTATCAAGGCGTCAAGCTCATTGATGAACTCTCCAAGGGAACCTGGAGGGCGATAAATGATAAGGATGTTAATCTTGAAAGGGCTGGTAACTGTGACAGCATGGAATTCAAATGAGGAGATAGACAGATGGGTCAGGGGAGAAAGAGAGAATGTCCACTTGGGAGAGATGAGGATTCCAGTGCCACCACCCCGCTGGCTCGATGCTCTAGGGGTATGCGAGAACACGTGGGCAGACGAAGAGAGAGCAGTAGGAGTAGCAGTGTTATCTGTGGTAATCCATGTTTCCGTCAGCGCCAGGAAGTCTAGGGACTGGAGGGTAGCATAGGCTGAGATGAACTCAGCCTTGTTGGCTGCAGACCGGCAGTTCCAGAGGCTGCCGGAGACCTGGAACTCCACGTGGGTCGTGCGCGCTGGGACCACCAGGTTAGAGTGGCAGCGGCCACGCGGTGTGAAGCGTTTGTATGGCCTGTGCAGAGGGGAGAGAACAGGGATAGACAGACACATAGTTGACAAGCTACAGAAGTGTTGTTTCTTGTATTATTGTCTCTTGTGTCTTTAGAGAACTGTTTCACTTTGATATCCTTTTTCTTCTGTCCTGATTTTCTCTTTCTTTTCTTCTGTTAACTAGATATTCTTTGTTGTTCTTCGTTAGCTAGCTAGCTTCTTCCAAAAGAGTCCCTAGCAACTGCTTAGCAACTGGTAAACAATTCAGCTAGCTAAGATAACTACAATTTTATGAAAAATAGTTATTTTTCAAAAGCCTATCTTCTTTGTTTGTTGCTTGTTTTTTCTCCTATTCAGTCTTGCAGTTTTCTTTTGCTTTTCTCTTCCAAATGGACAATGACCCCAAGCATACTTCCAAAGTTGTGGCAAAATGGCTTAAGGACAACAAAGTCAAGGTATTGGAGTGGCCATCACAAAGCTCTGACCTCAATCCCATAGAAAATGTGTGGGCAGAACTGAAAAAGTGTGTGCGAGCAAGGAGGCCTACAAACCTGACTCAGTTACACCAGCTCTGTTGGGTGAATTTTGGCCCATTCCTCCTAACTTATTGTGGGAAGGTTGTGGAAGGCTACCCGAAACGTTTGACCCAAGTTAAACAATTTAAAGGCAATGCTACCAAATACTAATTGAGTGTATGTAAACTTCTGACCCACTGGGAATGTGATGAAAGAAATAAAAGCTGAAATAAATCATTCTCTCTACTATTATTCTGACATTTCACATTCTTAAAATAAAGTGGTGATCCTAACTGACCTAAGACAGGGAATTTTTACTAGGCTTAAGTGTCAGGAATTGTGGAAAACTGAGTTTAAATGTATTTGGCTAAGGTGAATGTATACTTCCGACTTCAACTGTATATTGTAGAATGCTTCAAAAGAATTATCTGACATGTCCTGTTGTTGGAAATGTAAATGACTGGACACAACAAGAAGAGGTTAGATTAAGAAGGGGAGAGAGTGCAGCTTTCTGAATAGGTAGAAGAACTGAATGGATGACATCCAATTGATGCTTTCTGTGACAGTATTTATGTAAGGTTCCTGGGACAGTATTTATGTAAGAGCGTGTGGTATCCTTTTGACAATCCGCTCTCATAACGCTTGAATGCAATAGAAGTTCACCAAAAACCCACTGTGTTCCATGACTTCTTTCACGTTGATTGCAGGTTTTTCCAACGTTCTAACAGCGTAACCATGTTTCGAATTCAAATGGTTGGAACAAGTTCCCATCTGTTAGTTATAACTCTATTTTAAAAAGCAATTCATCCCCTTGTTGTTGTTTTCCTTCCTCTGTGAAATGCGGTGCACTCAACGCAAAGTGTGACCCTTTGAAGTGTGAACTGAAGAACATGGGAAATACACTCCACAGATCTTTCGGGTATTTGGCACAGTCCCGTCTAGTTGGAGCTATTCTGCTTAACGTTTCTTAACTATTTTCTTGCACACATCTGTGTCTAATACCACCACGGACAAAGCTTTATTTACTTCATCACAATCCAGAAAGCCTATGAGGAAGCATTGGTCGTTGCTTGCCCGCCCCGAGCCGTTCTGTCACAAACATGTCATGCTCATATGCCATCTCTAAAATATTGGAGAAAGTAAACACGAATAGGCTTTCTCCTCCCAGGCCACAAGGCAAGGAGTTAAAGGAAACGGGGAGCTTGGTTTCAGTCGAATGCACGCTCTCGTGTTTGTTGACTTTAGATCGTAACATGTGATAGGTGGAGGAAGTTTCCATTTACTGACTACAGTACATACAGTACAACATGTGTTCTTCAGAGGGGTGTTCAGGACTCTTTAACTGCCCCAGTGTGTCGGTTAGATCATGTGTTGCTGAGTACGTAGCACTTTGATAAAGCGAGACGTTTGATTCAGAGAATCATATGTAACCACAGTTGTTAGAGTGTACACAGGAAATCATTGTCTTGGTGCACTTGAGCATCTGATTATGCACAAATATTTGGAAATTAGACAATGAATTCTGACTCTCGCTCTCGCTCTCCTGCAGGGTGTCGGGTCCTCTCCTCTCCCCAGGGATGAAGGGTACAGGCACTCCTCCTCCCCTGGAGAAGCAGCAGCAGCAGCAGCAACAGCACATCCACCCCCACCACAAGCCCTACTCTCATTACCACCACCAGGCTGCCAGTGACGGTAAGATCAGCCCTGACCAGACTCAATACAACCCAACTGGACTATTTAGTGGGCTGGAAGCCTCAGAGCATTGGTTAAAGATTAAAATGTGTTTTACGCTACCGACTCAACTTTCTGTCATGTAGAATAGATCATGCAAGCAGTTCTATGCAATACATTTCTAACGGCACCTTTTAAAACATTCCATTCCATGGAATAGGCCTCACACTTTACCACCATATAAACATGAAAGGACACAAGTAGAGGAAGCAGTGTCGTAGAATTGGGACGCGGCCCGTAGGTCTGTTAGAGCGTTTAGCGTTGCGCAGAGAGAGAAGATTGCTGTCAGAGAGACAGAGCAGGCGAAACCACAGGCGGAAGCCTCCTCTGCTCTGAATTAGCCAACAAAACGCTGCCTTCTGTAGTCAGCTGTCTCTCTCTCTCAGAGCTCCACCAAGCCTGCTCTAGTTAGCTGTCACTCCAGACCCGCTCCCTAATGCCTTAAACACAGCTTTCCCTGTTAAAGATCTATGCATGGACGTCTCTCAAACCACGCTGTGGTCGGGGAGTTGCGTAAAGCGCTCCAGAAATGGGCTGCTTTCACATTATCATTACTTGAGTAGAAAAAGAGAAGGGGACAATTGACAAATGCTACCACTGAGGAACTGGAAGGGTTAGCGCGCTAACACAAATGTAGCGTTATAATAACTCGAAGCCACACAGTATATGGAATCACTTTGCAAACATAGTAATCACTCCTTAACATACCGTATTGTATGGTCACAAGGAATGCCCCTTTCATACACTTTTATTTCCTTTTCTCCCCCCCCTCTTTACCTCACTCTTACTGACAGTTGTGGCTGCTTTGCGTGATGTATTGTTGTCTCTACCTTCTTGCCCTTTGTGCTGTTGTCTGTGACCAATAATGTTTGTACGCTGTTTTGTGCTGCTGCCATGTTGTGCTGCTACCATGTTGTGCTGCTAACATGTTGTCATGTTGTGTTGCTACCGTTGCTGTGTTTTCATGTGTTGCTGCCATGCTATGTTGTTGTCTTAGGTGTCTCTTTATGTAGTGTTGTGTTGTCTCTCTTGTCCTGATGTGTGATTTGTCCTATTTTTTTATTTCATTTATTTTTATTTTTAATCCCCCGGCCCCGCAGGAGGCCTTTTGCCTTTTGGTAGGCCGTCATTGTAAATAAGAATTTGTTCTAAACTGACTTGCCTGACTTGCCTAAATAAAGGTTAAATAAATAAATCAAATGAATAAATAGAAATAGATTGACTAAAACATGACTAAAACAGGTATTCCCATTCAAGTCTTTGGGTCTAGCAGACATATTTAGTGTATCCATGAGTGTTTCAGTTAAATTGCCATGGGGTGAAGGGCTTTTCCCAGTCTAGTAATTCTATTTCAATTCTTCACTCTCTCCTTCCTTCTCGCCGTAGATTACCAAGGCAGCTTTCAGAGCTGCTTCCATTTTGGAGACTCCTACAGAATGGAGCAGTCTGTGAGTGGTGTTCACTTACCGGCGGACTCACATGGCTACACTTCCCACCAACACAACGGCTTCCACATGTCCAGCACCAGCGGTGGCTCTGCGGCAGGTGAGACTCTAGGATATATCACCTCTACTTCCTCCTTTTCATCCTCCTCCTCTGACATTTCACGTGCTTCCCTGTCATTAGTCTCCATCTCACCCCTTTTTTATGCAATTTAGTGTTTATTCTGTCTTTTCACCTACTTCTTCACTTCCTAAACAAGAAGTATCTTGTATGTGCCTGTGTGATAAAGCAATTTAGGACTTTTTAAAGACAGAATTCTTTTGATATCTTGATGTCGGTTAGGTCAACCACACACACACACACCTAAGCGTAGCATCAAAGCTTGTATCTAAGGAGTCATGACTTCTCCTCCCTCAGGCTTCAGCTTGGCCCAGGACCTCCAGGGGCCAGGGGGGTGCCAGTTCTCCTCCAGCCCAGAGGAGAGCATCTTCTTCCAGGTGAACAGCTTCGACCGCAGCCTGAGCCAGATGTCCTCTGTCTACACAGAGACATAGAGGACCGGATGCTGCCCTATGTACCGCTATACTGGCCTCTCATGGAATATGCATTTCAATACTCTGAAGTGGTAGCCTTTCCTTGGTCTCCGTTTGAGTTTGTACTGATCTAGAGGAACAAGCTGAGTGAAAGCAAGCCAATCGGAAGCTTCCAGACCTCTGTGTTGCTTTTTTTGTTAGATCAGGGTGGATAAGGGGAGGGAAGGGGGACAAGGAAAGGCAATTTTAGAGTATTGAGATAGACTCTAGTATAATAAGTTATTCCATGGTTCCGCTGGTCAATGGCCATTCTTTGTAGCTTTTTCTACTGCTCTGAAAGAACTCAGTCGTAACTCTGTAGTACGACAGAGCTCCCGACAGCCCTGCCCGAACAGACACCACATGGACTCAGACGCATCCAAATGGACACATTTCAAATGGAGACATGACCTACTCCAGAACTCCCTCCTCTTTCTCTCTCCTTCTCTGTCTCTACATCATTCAATCTACTAAGAACTGAAATGTAGACAAATATATATCATGTTGCCGTGTTGTTTTTAACAGTGGGGGGAAAAAATGTATTCTTTGCATTCCTTTATTTGTTTTTTTGTGTTTGTTTATTTGTTTGAACTGTCTGGACGGTTTGGTGGATGGTCATTCGTGAAATATTCTGGAACACAGTCAAATCTACTCTGTCATGTGTATAAATGTACAGTTTGTTTAAAGCGATCTTCTGAATGTTTGTTATTCCCAAGTTTAAGAAATAAATACTATTACAATAATACAAACGGTGACTCTTTCCTTCTTACGGTGGTATGCACATCCGTGGAACTATCGCAGGTGCAGGGTAATGCCATGTCATAGTAAAAGAAGAAGACCATTTTAATTATGGGAGCATTCAAATAAAACAGTGTTCAGGTATTCTTCTCATTTCCTGATGATCCTCACTTAGTGTTATTACATGGTTATAGCACAAAGTACATGATCCTTGCCTAATTACAAGTTTCAAATAACTAAAGCACAATATATCTGCTGTACTTTAAAATGTATGTGCCCAAGATATAACCAGCAGCACTACATAAAGTAGTGTATACATATGGGAATTTTCAAGTGGCAGACAAATTAGAAAACGGCAAACAGTTTCTACTACAGTTTGACACGCTGGTAAGTGAAGCACCAACCATAGACAGACTCTGCCCTCTTGTGGGCATTCTCAAATGCTGCAAGCAGGCGTACAAACCAAAACGTTTCACGCTGACAATCTGAAAAGTAATGCCGTTGTATTGAGACAACCTGCAAAATGTCTCCTCTGACTCTATATTGAAGTTGTAGAGTGCATACGTGACAAACAAAAATACCCATGTCAGTCCCTTTCCTTTCAATGAATGACAAAGGTGTTTTCATTGGTTCACAGCCAGTCAAGGTCATCAACAACGCACTGGGCACACACTGGTTGAATCGACGTCGTTTCCACGCAATTTAAATGAAATTACGTTGAACCAATGTGGAGTAGACGTTGAATTGACGTCTGCCCAGTGGGAAGTAGAGACCATAGGGAACATTGTAGAATGCTTCACAAAAATAACGCATCTCCAGATACTGTATTAAAAAAAATTACGTTTGACAGTGAATTTAATTCAGGTCCAGCAAGACACTGTGAGTGCATGATTGTCCATATCCTTTATGTCTTCTTACTCTTCCTGTTGAGGTAGCTCTGATAGTAGAAGTTGCTGAAGAGAGCAATGAGACTGACACAGTAGGCAAACACCACAGCATTCATGGAGTCTGGGAAGTCACACTCAGTGAAGAGGTTGTAGCCAGTGTGAGTGGTCAACAGGACAAACTGGAGCTGAAACACCAGTCGGCAGAACATTGGTTCGGGTTCAGAAAGTTTTCAGATACCTTATACACTATATCCATTCATAGACGTAACATGATCTGTTTTGTACCAATACCCTAAGCTCCCAAAGAATCTTATCCACAGACTCAAAGCGCCAGTTTCCTGGACACAGATTAAGCCTAGTCCTGGATTAAAAAGCATGCTCAAAGAAGTTTCTCCATTGAAGTAGCTTTTTCATCCACGATTAGGCTTAACCTAGGTTCAGGATACGAGGCCCAAGTGCAAGCCTACCCACTTTATGTTTATGCCCTACTAGATGAATACCGAGCTGAAGCTAAAGCCACTAACCAGCTGCAGCGAGGTCAGATAGCGCTTCCACCATAAGTACTTCTGCGTGTGAGGCCCCAGGGCAGCCAGTCCGTAGTAAGAGTACATCACGATGTGCACAAAGGTATTGAGCAGGCCGATGAAGAACGCTATGAGGAGACAGAGGAACACGAAACATCTCAGCCATCTGCTGCACGACCTCTACGTCATGACAGGTTTGGACAATTTGTTATAGGATACCCTTGTGATACTATTATGAATATTCTCCCAGGTAATGAGAAGTTGCCAACCCGGGAGTGGATAACAAAATGTTATAAGATGGTAATGAAGCAGGTATTGAACAAATCTATGACATTAACAAGTATGGCCCAGAGTTTTTCCTGGTCAGGACATGTGATCAGGAAAAACTCCTGGGGCTGCGGTCCAAACACTTAAGACACACCCTATCCCCTCAGCCCTCAAATGAAGCGGACACTTCTGATGAAGTATCATGACGTCTGACGAGTGTACACTTGCGGGGCGAGGGAGGAAGGAATGATTTTTAAGTGGAACACACTTGCCCGGAAATTCGTCACTTGTTCATCCCGCGATGATTGTGTTTTCAGCCACCGGTAGTTTGGGGGTGCTTTTTATGCGCTACAGTCAATTATGAGTGCTTGTCTACTTATATTAAATATATCATTATTAATATACGCCTACTGTATGATAGCTAGCAAATTAATTAGGTAACTAACGTTAGCCTGCCTAGCTGGAACTTATGAAGGAAAAATGTTTTATTTCTACAATTTCCAAAAGCTAACCAAACAAAAACATATTTACTTTTTACGAGACACAATTTCTAACTTATTTGCATTCGTTTTTACTTACACTTGTATGTTGACTTCTCCATTGATGTTGTTTTTAAGTTTTCGCTGACTTTTCTTAGCGGATGTACAATCGTAGTGAATTGAATTATGGGGAGTTTCGGGCCCCGGAGTGAACATAATTGTACACCCACAAAGGCGACTAAAAACGAGGGCTGAGGGGCTTATGTTGCAAACTTCCCTTGCTTGGCTAGTCATTTGGACCGCCCTCCAAGATGGCGACGGGGATTCCCCCAAGGGCATAAGGTGAGGGTAAGTGGACAAGGGTGTATCTTTTAAATGTTTGGACCGCAGCCCTAGTCTTTGTCATGCTAGACTTACATTGGCCTCCAGCCAGATACTTGACCCCTGCCCACCAGTTGAAGATCATGGTGCCATGGTGATAGACATGCAGGAAAGTCAGCTGACTGTTCTTCTTCCTCAGGATGAAGAACACCTGCCAATTAACAATTTGAAATGGGTTTAGAATGGGCTTCTAGTGTTTCTCTTGACTGATGCTAATCCTGGCCTGGGATATATTCGTTAGCGCATACTGTAAGAAAAAGTTTTGGAACGGAAAACAAATGTTTATTAAGTAGTCACTCCCCATTTCAGTACTTTTTCCTCCGTTTGGTGCCTAGTGAATACGACCCTGATTTTCAATGTGCTTTACCGTGTCAGCCAATTCTATGACCTTGGAGAAGAAAAACCACCAGCATACTTTGGCCATCTGGTGAAGAAAGAGAGTTAGGCCAGTTAAGTCAACTATATCAGGGGTCCAACGGTGGTTGTACAATAGGGAGTTTTCAGATGCACTCTCACCCTCATCGCCAGTGGACTAGTGCTGTAATCCACAGGTTGACACAGGTAACTGTAGTTAGACAGCAAGGACGTGACCAAGAACTGCAACATCAAAACACTTATAAGTCAGGTGAAACATGTCATTATAAAGCATAATGAGTCCCAGTTCTGTGGCTGCCACAAAACACACACACACACACGCACACACACACTGATGGGAGTAGGAATAGCACACCTCGTGGAACATGTAGACAGACAGGCAGACCATGGCGAAGTTGTAGACAATGAGTACAGCCTTGAGATCAACTGGTTCCCTGCGTTTCATCAGCTTGGGCCCAGCCCAGACCACACCAAGATAGAGGAGGAATATAAAGGCCACTGGCATGGGGGAGTAGACCAGTAGCCATGGGTCTGTCCTTTTATCTGAAACACATCACTGTAGTACTAATACATACAACTGAGTCATATTCACTAGGCACCAAACAGAAGAAAGCGGACTGAAACAGGAAGGGGCTACCTGAACTTGTCCAATAAGAGCCACTCATTTCCACTTTCTGTTGCAAGATGTTTGGCTACGGTTTGAAACGGAGTGCACTAATGAATACAACCCTGGAGATGGATTTATTGTATTTGTAGTAGCCTATATTCTGATATCTGTTGACTGTGTGAGGGAGGCTAGTGATGCATGTTCTACAGTGTGTGTATCAATTGCAACTAGATAATCCAATTTTCATGTCAGTCCTGTGATGTACTGTGTTCTTGGCCACAAAGCAGCCATTATGTAGGAATTGGCTGCATTGCAAGCTGTGATACACATCCACCATTTCATTCACTACCCCTTCACACTATAACAGCACAATGTGACAACACCTTAGGCTTTATTTTCTCCTGATAAACAGGCTGAAAGAAATGAGTGCACGTTTAATTCAAATACAGTGTATAACAGTAGCCTATCATAAAGACTGTACACAAATTCTGCAAATACCTCCATTCTCTAAAATCCACTGGCGCATGGACTGAACGCTTTGCCATGTTGAAGCCATTTGACACTGTTGGAACAGAACGTTGGTCATTGATAATTAACGACGGAGTTCACTCTTTGCATAATCAAGTTGTGAGACAGACCACACAACGACCAAAGTGTAGGATTTACACTTTCCCATTCTTTATATCTTGGTCAGTCTGATACAATTCACTGAATCACCAAACAATTTGTCAATTTCTTGCACATTAGAGAGACGCAGTATAACCAACCTCGATGCATCTGACAAACATTCAGTGGACTTTAAACATTGTTTTAGTACGGAAGTAATCACATCGTTAGCGTACATTTCATTAGGCTTCTTTGCGTTTCACGCGCGCGCCATAAATTCATATAGTTATAAAAGTCCATATTTGTGAAGATATTTATGTTAAGCTTTTCGCACGAATAAATAAAATAGAGAGCTGTGCTACGTGAATGAACTGCACTTACCCGACTAAAGCGTTGGACTGGTGACAGCGCAAGCTCCACACAGCATTTTGATTGGACATTGCGACAGCAGCTCATATAGGCAGGTATCGCAAAGTTCTTCAAGAATATGGAATTCGCAGTCGTTATTGACCATTTGAGCTTGCGTTCAGCAAGACGAAACCGAAAGGCTGCCATAATATTTATGGAGGCTACATAAAAAAAATAAACCACATAATGTTTTGTTTCAATTATTTCATTGTGCTCAAGATGGTGATGATGGTATGCTAGATAAACAACAACAAAGAAGACATACTGTACCTTCCAGTTTTAGTCTGTCTACATGTCTTTAGTCTCTTCAATGCATGTGTATCTTTGATTATATCATATGACGGCCCGAGACAAACGACACCAGGGTCAAAATCATTAAAAGTGTTATTTTTTTGTCCTCAAGATAAATCATTCAAAATTGTATATAAAATAATATACACTGGATCAAAAAGGATCCTTATGTGTGTATGCCTGAATGATAATAGAAGCATAGTGGCATAGACTTCAAAGTAAATTTGATACATTTTAAACTATTTTATTTCAGTGGAAGGAGGCAATTTTTCAATGTTCTAAGTGCTGCTCAATCAACTTCAACGAGAATAATTAGGAATAAATGTATACATAAAAAAATATATATTTCCTAATTTTCTTAATTAAATGTTATCCTATGTATAGTCTTTATGTAAAATGCTGCACTTTTAATAAGAATATTGACTATTTTCTGTACGTCCTCAAAGTCGTTGTCCACCCTGTTACATTGTGGTTACTGGCACTTTAAGAAAATATATATTTTCTACAATGACATCACAAACAGGAAATTATGTCATTTCCTTGGCAGGAGTTTAAACAACTGTGGTGAACCTGTTGAGTATCTAGATTTCATACTATTACATTTTCATCATTATATGTTGGTGATGTGATGTGGGAAAGCATAACCGTAATTGAAAATAAGAATTTGATCTTAACTAGTTAAATAAAGGTAAAATATAAAAAAATAACATGTCCACCCTGTTAAGCAAATTTACAAAAGACGTTAATCGAATTTCATAATTTCAAAATATATTTGTCAAACAATGCAAATTTCTTTTCAAGTGGCAACCATTATACTCGCTTCATCACAATCACTTGGAGCATAGTTGCTAATTTTAGCTCAAAATGTCCACCCTGTTATCCATGTACACGTAACAGAGTGGACATGCACTCAACAGGGTAACAGAGTGGACATGCACTCAACAGGGTGGACAAATGGATATCTTGCAGTAATGGGTTGCAAAATATGTTTTTCTTCATAAATTGTATCACATAATTACAGTGTATATATAGCATGTATTGTATTTTAAGAATACATATCAATTGAATCAAGTCGTTCTGAAGGAATGGCAACTCCTTTTAGAGTGCCAAAGTGCCAAAGCTTGTGCGTTGCTGCAGTCCCAAACACCCCCCCTCAACTCCTGAAAATCAACCTGGGCTCCTCTCCTCCTCTGTGGAGATGTTCTTCATTACTGAGAGTGATGTTGAGGCAAGAGCATAGGATAGTGGCATGTTGGACTGTCCTTGTTTTCAGCTCAAAAAGGCAACTCTGGGTGACCCTGCATTATCTAGCCAGCTCCCTGCATCTCACGACAAGGCTGACACCGAATGGCGACCTGTCACCATTGAACTTAATCACGTAGGGGAGTGGTGTGTTGTCAATTATGACCATGAAGGATACCCTGGGATCATCATAGATGTAGAGGAACATCACATTAAGGTGAAGTGCATGCACCGGAATGGCATCAACAACTTCTTCTGGCCAAGTCCAAAGGAACATATTTGTTGGTACTCTGAAGGACAGATAATTTGTCTGATGCCAGAGCCACAGCCTGTTAATAAAACTCTCTGTGCAGATGGAAAAAATCCACTTGGAAGAGCATTTGGGGTGAAAGGGGGGAGAGATGGAAAGAGGGTGAGCGAGAGAGGAAGAGAGGGACAGGAATGTGTTCCAATGCGAATTCCAATGATTTTTGTAGGGGCAATGTATTTTTGTTGTTTTTCACAATGAATATGTAACTAAATAGCAGTTCTAATGTTGTTACTACATGTACTACCATGTAATGTCTATTCAGTGTTCAATTTATGTTCTGTCCCGTTATAGCTGTGCACCCTGTTATCTTGGCATCGTTTTCAAATTAATTCAGTTACATTGTCAAATATAAAGAATTTGTGTAATGTATTTTAGAGTAAAACACGGCCAACACCACACAATTATAAACTTGGAGAAAATATCATTAATACCCGTCTCAATTTAGAAAGATAAGGTGCAAATTAGATTAAGTTTTGTATAAAACTTATACAAAACTTCTTATTTCTTTATAATTTGACCAGAACAAACGGACAGGGTTGACAAGGGTACACAATAGCTTTATGAAAATGTAAACATTATTAAAATAGTCCAATGAAAGTAATTAAAGACAGTTAAGTGCATGTCCATAACAGGGTGGACTTATCATATGGCTGATTCACTGAAAATGTGTTTATAATTATCTAAGTGATGGAGCTTGGCCAACACAATATTCCCATAAAAGGAATAAAAATGTTAAATGTTGCATGGTTTAGTGATATTGACCCACCTCCAAACATCAGCTTCTCGTGCATTATAACCTAAATATATCTTAAGATAGAGGTTAAATGAACCAAGCATATTTTATGCAACATACAGTTGAAGTCAGAAGTTTACATACACTTAGGTTGGAGTCATTAAAACTTGTTTTTCAACCACTCCACAAATTTCTTGTTAACAAACTATAGTTTTGGCAAGTCGGTTAGGACATCTACTTTGTGCATGACAAGTGATTTTTCCAACAATTGTTTACAGACAGATTATTTCACTTAAAATTCACAGTATCACAATTCCAGTGGGTCAGAAGTTTACATACACTAAGTTGACTGTGCCTTTAAACATCTTGGAAAATTCCAGAAAATGATGGCATGGCTTTAGAAGGTTCTGATAGGCTAATTGACATCATTTCAGTCAATTGGAGGTGTACCTGTGGATGTATTTCAAGGCCTACCTTCAAACTCAATGCCTCTTTGCTTGACATCATGGGGAAATCAAAAGAAATCAGCCAAGACCTCAGAAAAAAAATTGTAGACCTCCACAAGTCTGGTTCATCCTTGGGAGCAATTTCCAAACGCCTGAAGGTACCACATTCACCTGTACAAACAATAGTACGCAAGTGTAAACACCATGGGACCACGCAGTCGTCATACCGCTCAGGAAGGAGACGAGTTCTGTCTCCTATAGATGAACGTACTTTAGTGTGAAAAGTGCAAATCAATCCGAGAACAACAGCAAAGGACCTTGTGAAGATGCTGGAGGAAACGGGTACAAAGTATCTACATCCACAGTAAAAGGCGTCCTATATTGACATAACCTGAAAGGCAGCTCAGCAAGGAAGAAGCCACTGCTCCAAAACCGCCACAAAAATATAACTGTTTGGCCATAATGACCATCGTTATGTTTGGAGGAAAAAGGGGGAGGCTTGGAAGCCGAAGAACACCATCCCAACCGTGAAGCACGGGGGTGGCAGCATCATGTTGTGGGGGTGCTTTGCTGCAGGAGGGACTTGTGCACTTCACAAAATAGATGGCATCATGAGGGAGGAAAATTATGTGGATATATTGAAGCAACATCAAGACATCAGTCAGGAAGTTAAAGCTTGGTCGCAAATGGTTCTTCCAAATGGACAATGACCCCAAGCATACTTCCAAAGTTCTGGCAAAATGGCTTAAGGACAACAAAGGCAAGGTATTGGAGTTGCCATCACAAAGCCCTGACCTCAATCCTATAGAACATTTGTGGGCAACAAACCTGACTCAGTTACACCCTGTCAGGAGGAATGGGCCAAAATTCACCCAACTTATTGTGGGAAGCTTGTGGAAGGCTACCCGAAACGCTTGACCCAAGGTAAACAATTTAAAGGCAATGCTACCAAATACTAATTGAGTGTATGTAAACTTCTGACCCACTGGGAATGTGATGAAAGAAATAAAAGCTGAAATAAATCATTCTCTCTACTATTATTCTGACATTTCACATTCGTAAAATAAAGTGGTTACCCTAACTGACCTAAGACAGGGAATTTTTACTAGGATTAAATGTCAGGAATTGTTAAAAACTGAGTTGAAATATATTTGGCTGAGGTGTATTTAAACTTCCGACTTCAACTGTATAGGAGGCCACTGTTGCAATTTGTTATTTTTTAAATTTGTTTAAAATAGTGTTCAGCATTCAACTCAATAATGACACACTTTGTGCTCTTAAAAAGTATTCCAGTCATGGAATAAACGCCTAGACCACTTGTGACAGTTATCCAGACAGCAAAGCACAGTAGTAGTCCTTGTATGGTACTTGATCAGCTTTTTAAAAAAACAACATTGTTATTCATTGTAAGTATAAATTGATCAAGTTTCTTGTTTTGGGCTCTTGAAGAAGGAACTGAGTGACAGCTGTCTGGTCCCGCTGTTTGTTGAATTGTCTTTGAGCTTTTTAGACTTGTGCTGTCCGTCACTCTTAGTGTTAGTAGCCTTCTTCTGTTTCCCATCCGGACAGAGACAAGAACAGAGAAGAGTTACCACTGGCATCAGTATGGGTCATCAATGGGTCATTTAGTCTAGGTGTCAATACAGAAGGATTTCAGGAAAAAAAATTGAATGTACTGTATAGCAGACAGTATAATCATATTCACTCTGGATAAGGGTGTCTTGCTAATGTAGTGAAATACCTTGGTAGTTTGTCCCTCTTGATCCTCCATAGTGTCGTACAGCTTCATGATCTGCAAGAGATAAATGACGCATGACTATTCTTGCTCACCTTAACAGTGCTAAATCAGAAAACACTGCGTGCACACACACACACTCGATCAGGGGTGTCAAACAAATGTACCGGGGGCCACATTCGGTCTTCAACGAGGTCCGGAGGGTCCCCCCAAAAAAGGGTTATATTTCCTCGCTGTCAATTTTTAAAGATAGTCCTCTATCCATCTTTTTTGCAATTTTAGATACTCTGACTGTCTAGTTTTAATTTTGGTGATTATTAGTGAGCTAAATGTAGTGTCCGTTATAATTTCTACACAGTTTAGATGTATTTTTTTGTTATTTTAAAAAGGGCAGTGCACTCAAATGTATTTCCTGTTTTTCTTAAAAGATATTTCCATAACACTCTGAAATTTAGAAAATTATTAGTGTACATTTATTTTAGTGGGTAGATTTGCTTTTAGCCAAATCCTTTTAGAGCAAGCCAAATAATTTCATGTTTTGAAAAGTTATCCTAGATCAGGATTCATTGTTTTGAATGTAAGATGCCAATCATTTGAGAGTGTGAGGTGGGATGCAGTTTTTGGCCCACAGCATGACATCAAATCTGATTGGATTATTCTGACCAATGACGAAAAACTTTTATTTGCATATGTATCCACTTTGAAGAGGATACATCCATCAATCAGGGATATGCATGTAAATATATTAAAATTTGTATCATCATGCCAACACGATCCAACAGAATTTCAATGGCAAAAGGAGGCTCCGGGAAATAAATACAAATAAATATGTTTCAAGTTGTTTTCATGAAATAAGCACAGTGATGTATTAGACATACAGTGATGATTTAAAAATACAATCGAAAAGACTGCATGGGCGCTAGTTAGTTTCCTCTGTACTCTAGATTTGAACTATGTTCTCCTGAGTTTCCTTATCGATTCAGTGGGTGCACTGTTTTGTTCCACCCAGGGAAATTTAGTTGAAGAAAATGAGACAAGAAGAGGAACATGTCACACTTAGGAACCGTTATGGACTTCTAAAGTTACTCAGTTAATTTTTTGGTCAAAATAACAAATCCTTATTGTAAATATCAGAAAATGTGATACAATGGCAAATTCAAATCAAACTGTCACATGCTCCTAATACAACAAGTGTAGACATTACCGTGAAATGCTTACTTACAAGAACTTAACCAACAGTGCAGTTCAAGAAGAGTTAACAAAATATTGACCAAAGTAGACTAAAATAAAATAAAGTGACACCAGAAAAATAACAAGGCTATATACAGGGGGGGTACAGGTTAGTTGAGGTAATTTGTACATGTAGGTAGGGGTGAAGTGACAATGCATAGATAATAAACAGCGAGTAGCAGCAGTGTACAAAGGGGGGGGGGGTCAATGTAAATTGTCCGGTGGCGATTCGATTAATTGTTCAGTAGTCTTGTGGCTTGGGGGTAGAAGCTGTTGAGGAGCCTTTTGGTCCCAGACTTGGCGCTCCGGGTATCGCTTGCCGTGTGGTAGCAGAGAAAACAGTCTATAACTTGGGTGACTGGAGTCTGACAATTTTATTACATTTTAAATTAAAATGGTTTTATTTAAAATGTTCTATTTTGTACTAATATATCATAATGAAAATAATACACAGTGTACAAAACATTATGAACATGCTCTTTCCATGAAAGACTGAGCAGGTGAATCCAGGTGATCCCTTATTGATGTCACTTGTTAAATCCACTTCAAATCAGTGTAGAGGAAGGGGAGGAGACAGGTAAAAATATTTTTAAAGTCTTGAGGCAATAGAGACATGGATTGTGTATGTGTGCCATTCAGAGGGTGAATTGTAGTAGGTGACAGGCACACTGGTTTGTGTCAAGAACTGCAACGCTGCTGGGTTTTTCACACAACAGTATCCCGTGTGTATCAAGAAATGGTCCACCACCCAAAGGACATCCAGCCAACTTGACACAACTGTGGGAATCATTTAAAGGCAACATGGGCTAGCATCCCTGTGGAACACTTTTGACACCTTGTAGAGTCCATGACTCGATGAATTGAGGCTGTTCTGAGTGCAAACAGGGGAAGGAGGGGTGCAACTCAACAGTAGGAAGGTGTTCTTAATGTTTTGTTCCCTGAGTGCATGTTTAATTTGAAAACAATCTTTACAAATCCAAAAAGGATGTTGAATCAAATAAACATTCAGAAACTAGTTAAACCAACAGAGTAGGCCTACATAGACATGTGTTAATTAAGGGAGGAGTTTCACACACCGGTTAATGGATGACTGGTGGTACAAATATTATATTGAAAAGAAGCCAGCTGTAGATAAATCAAATGCGAGTTCAGCCAACTGTGAAAGTAAAATGTAACACAAACCGTTGATTAGTACTCAAGAGTCTAATTTTGTTCACAATATTCTACTAATGACAATTCCTTTTGGACAGATTTCACAGCTTGTACTGCCGTGGTTATTACCACCCCTCCCTTCTTACAATAGCTCTCTGCCTGCTGCTTCAGTTCCGACAGACAGAATTCTTTGCTTTCCTAAAACTACAACAACTGTTAATGGTGGCGCGAGGTGAAACACAGGAGGGTCACAGTGAGAATGCTGTTCATTGACTACAGCTCAGTGTTCAACACCATAGTGCCCTCAAAGCTAAGGACCCTGGGACTAAGCACCTCCCTCTGCAACTGGATCCTGGACTTCCAGACGGGACACCCCCAGGTGGCAAGAGTAGGCAACAACACATCTGCCACGCTGATCCTTAACACTGGGGCCCCTCAGGGGTGCATGCTTAATCCCTTCCTGTACTCCCTGTTCACCCACGACAACGTGGCCAAACACGACTCCAACACCATCATTTAGTTTGCTGACGACACAACAGTGGTAGGCCTGATCACCGACAACGATGAGACAGCCTATAGGGAGGAGAACAGAGACCTGGCAGTGTGGTGCCAGGACAACAACCTCTCCCTCAACGTGAGCAAGACCAAGGAGATGATCGTGGACTACAGGAGAAGGTCGGCCGAACACGCACCCATTCACATCGACGGGTCTGTAGTGGAGCGGGTCGAGAGTTAAGTTCCTTGGTGTCCACATCACCAAAAAACTATCATGGTCCAAACACACCAAGACAGTCGTGAATAGGGCACGACAACACCTTTCCCCCCTCAGGAGACTGAAAAGATTTGGCATGGGTCCCCAGATCCTCAAAAAGTTCTACAGCTGCACCATCGAGAGCATCCTGACCGGTTGCATCACCGCCTGGTATGGCAACTGCTCGGCATCCGACCGCAAGGCGCTACAGAGGGTAGTGCGTACAGCCCAGTACATCACTGGGGCCAAGATTCCTGCCATCCAGGACCTCTATACTAGGCAGTGTCAGAGGAAGGTCCAAAGAATTGTCAAAGACTCCAGTCACCCTAGTCATAGACTGTTCTCTCTACTACCACATGGCAAGCGGTACCACAGTGCCAAGTCTAGGTCCAAAAGGCTCCTTAGCTTCTACCCCCAAGCCATAAGATTGCTGAACAATTAATAAAATGGCCACCCGGACTATTGCATTCACCCCCCCCCCCCCCCCCCACCCCCCCACCCCCCTTTGTTTTTACACTGCTGCTACTCGCTGTTTATTATCTATGCAATAGTCACTTTACCCCTACCTACATGTACAAATTACCTCGACTAACCTGTATCCCCGCACATCCCCTTCCAAACTCACATTAAGCATCTCCAATCCAAAATTACATCTAGAATCGGCTTCCTATTTCACAACAAAGCATCCTTCACTCATGCTGCCAAACATACCCTCGTAAAACTGACCATCCTAGCGATCCTCGACTTCGGCGATGTCATTTACAAAATAGCCTCCAACACTCTACTCAGCAAATTGGATGCAGTCTATCACAGTGCCATCCGTTTTGTCACCAAAACCCCATATACTACCCACCACTGCAACCTGTACGCTCTCGTTGGCTGGCCCTCGCTTCATACTCGTCGCCAAACCCACTGGCTCCAGTTCATCTACAAGTCTCTGCTAGGTAAAGCCCTGCCTTATCTCAGCTCACTGGTCACCATAGCAGCACCCACCCGTAGCACGTGCTCCAGCAGGTATATCTCACTGGTCACCCCCAAAGCCAATTCTTCCTTTGGCCGCCTTTCCTTCCAGTTCTCTGCTGCCAATGACTGGAACGAACTGCAAAAATCTCTGAAGCTGGAGACTCATATCTCCCTCACTAGCTTTAAACACCAGCTGTCAGAGCAGCTCACAGATCACTGCACCTGTACATAGCCCATCTGTAAATAGCCAATCCAACTACGTCATCCCCATACTGTATTTATTTATCTTGCTCCTTTGCACCCCAGTATCTCTACTTACACATTCATCTTCTGCACATCTACCATTTCAGTGTTTAATTTCTATATTGTAATTACTTCGCCACCATAGACCATTTATTGCCTTACCTCCCTTATCCTACCTCATCTGCACATGCTGTATATTAGACTTTTTCTACTGTATGTTTGTTTATTCCATGTGTAACTGTTGTTGTATGTGTCGAAATGCTTTGCTCTATCTTGGCCAGGTCGCAGTTGCAAATGAGAACTTGTTCTCAACTAGCCTACCTGGTTATATAAAGGTGGTACCGGTACCACCTGTATATAGCCTCATTATTATTGTGACTGACTTTTTTTGTTTATTTTGTAAATATTTTCTTAACTCTTTTCTTAAAACTGCATTGTTAGTTAAGGGCTTGTAAGTAAGCATTTCACAGTAAGATTATATTTTATCCTTGGATGTTGTCTGTGTGTGAGAGCTCCACCAGCTTTATGTTTCTCCTCTTCAGCTCAGCCACCTCCTGGCTCCAGTCGCTCCCGGAGTCCTTCAGCTTGACTCACTTCAGCGTTCTCCTGGGCTCTGATCTGCTCCTTAACCTCAGACAGCCTTCTCTCAATTGAACGGATCAGCTCAGTTAAGATGCTCAGACTGTCCACCACTGTGGCCTTAGCGGAATGTTACAGTGACACCATAGCTTTTTTGAACTCTTACCCTGCTTTTCTTATCTGTTGGAATGGGTCCTGACTCAATTTCACCCGGATCTGTTTCTCAGTCCTTTTTGCTGCAGCCGATACCGTGCCATGGCCCTTATATTTATCCATTGTACACAGCAGACAGATACACTGCTGAACAGTACCTCAATAACCATCCAGTCGTTTGTCATGATGAGAGCAGATTTTCTCCTGTAGTTGTGTGGAGGCTTTGACCAACTTGTGCTTCTTAAACGGCAAGAGATTCATAGTGAGGCTGGAGGTGAGTCTCGCAGTATGAGGTCAGGCACACCAGATAGCATTTCAACGCTTTCAGTTCTCCCAGTGCACACTCCACATGTCCAGCTAACAGTGAGCATGAGGAGCAGCTTGGAGTCCTGTCTTCTTCAGTTTCTCCACTAATTCAGCCAACATGTTCTTTTTCTTCAGAGCAGGCCTTGGGTTGAAGGTCTGCAATGGGAGCAGCTGTAGACACGTTTCCGATCATCCTGATTCCAGTTGTCATTAATACACAGTAGCTGTGTCTACAGGAAGTAGATCCTTAAGCATATCCAGACAGATCAAACAACAGAATAGTTCTCTATTATCTGGAATATTAAACAGCTACAGATTTGAAATAAGTTCTAATTTCTTTCTGAAATGTAAAGACTCAGCGCAGTCAAAATGCTGTTTTTGCTGTGTTTTATATCATATTGTAAAACAGCTGATGAAACGGATACTGTAAAAGTGTTTCAGTGCTATTTGCTTGTAGTTTCTGGTTGAAAATACAATCTACACAGGACCTTCTAATCAGCAGGTTTGCATTGGCCGGGAGTTCCGGCTTTCCATGGTTACATCACCATGTAGTGAATTGGTTAATAGACCAATAAAGTTCCAAAGCGCTAATTTTCAGTTTTCCCCTCCCCACTCAGACCACTTCCAGACAGTACGAGCTAAATTCTTGCTTGAGAAATTAATGGAAATCTTTTACAGTAAGGTGCAGAAATTATTTGATATTGATATAAAATGGCTGAATTGGGCTTTTAAGAAGTAGAGACCGACTAAATATAGCGTAGAGGCAGAGACCGAGTCCAATGTTGTGTCATAGAGTGAAGGTGAGTGAGTCTTGAGTTAAATTATATTTTCAGATAAGGAGTGGTTTATGGACCAAAGTTTGTGGACCAAAGTACATGCAATAGAAAAGCTAACTCATATGTGCAGTAGACATATGGCTATATTAATTGCACAACATATTTCACTCCATTTGTGAAATATGAACCAACAATGCCTTCCTAAAGTATTCACACCCCTTGATTTTGTTGAGTTGCAAAGTGGAATTAAGATGGATGTAATTTTTTTGTCAACGATCTAAACAAAATACTTGAACGTCAAAGTGGAAGATTTAAAAAATATATGTTTAAGAATTATTGAAAAATAATGGGAGGGCATAAGGGAGGGCATATAACGCGAACGTCTAGCAACCTAAAGTTTGCGAGTTTGAATCTCATCACGGACAACGTCAGCATTTTAGTTAATTAGCAACTTTAACTACTTACTACTTTTTAGCTACTTTGCACCTACTTAGGATGTTAGCTAACCCTTCCCCTAACCTAGCTAACAGTTGCCAGCTAGATAACATTAGCCACCTAGCTACAATTCGTAACATATAGGTTCAGCAAATTCGTAACATATAGTACATTTTGCAAATCCATAACATAGTCTACGTTTGCAAATACCTAACATATAATACAAATTGTAATTCGTAACATATCATACGAAATAGGTGATGGACAGCCACAAATTAATACATACCATACAACATATCATACTAAATGCAGTCTTGGATTTACATACAGAATAATTCAAAATGCTCTGAGACCAGGTTGATTTTCAAGCAGATGTAAGTAACAACTGTAACTACGCCATTTAGGAACATGCAATGTCGTCTTGGTAATCAACTCATGTAGATTTGGCCTTGTGTTTTAGGATATTGTTCTGCTAAAAGGCAAATGTCTCCCAGTGTCTGTTGGAACATAGACTGAACCAGATTTTCCTCTAGGATTTTGCCTGTGCTTAGCTCCATTCTGTTTATTTTTATCCTGAAAAACTCTGCAGTCCTTGCCGATGACAAGCATACCCATAACATGATGCAGGCACCACCATGCTTGAAAATATGAAGTGTGGTACTCAGTCATGTGTTGTGTTGGATTTGCCTCAAACATTCTTTGTATTCAGGACAAAAATATAGTTTCTTTGCCACATTTATTTTTGCAGAATTACTTTAGTGTCTTGTTGCAAACAGGATGCATGATTTGGAATATTTGTATTCTGTAAAGGCTTCCTTCTTTTCACTCTGTAATTTAGGTGAGTATTGTGGAGTAACTACAATTTTGTTGATCCATCCTCAGTTTTCTCCCATCACAGCCATTACACTCTGTAACCGTTTTAAAAATCACCATTGGCCTCATGGTGAAATCGCTAAGCAGATCCCTTCCTCTCTGGCAACTGAGTTAGGAAGGACGCCTGTATCTTTGTAGTGACTGGGTGTATTGATACACCATCCAAAGGTATAATTAATAACTTCACCATGCTCAAAGGGATATTCAACATCTGCTTTTGTTTACTAACAATCAGTGCCCTCCCTTACAAAAAAAGATTGCAGTCAGAGAGCAGTATAACTGCAGTTTGCTGCAAAAACTGCATCCAAAATAAATAAAAAAATGTACTGCAGAAATGTTGCAGTGTAACGGCAGTTACAATGCAGTATAACTGCAGTTCAACTGCAGTACACTGCAGTTATTCTGCAATTACTGCATCCAAAATACCACAGTTAATGCAGTTTTACTGAAGCTTCAAAACTGATATATTTGTTTTTGTAAGGGCTTCTTGTGAGGCATTGGAAAACCTCCCTGGTCTTTTTGGTTGAATCTGTACTTGACTTTCACTACTCGACTGAGGGACCTTTCAGATAATTGTATGTGTAGGGTACAATCTTAGTGGTAATTCAAAGATCATGTTAACCACTATTACTGTTAGGGTTGTTGAGCAACAAAAATAATAAGATATTATTGGAACCATGTTCCTAAATATTCCCACGAATAACAAGAGAGACGTGATCTTGTCTCAATGTAATTTACAGTGTACAAATGATTACAATTGTGTTCCAGCCCACGACCATCTGCTCGGAGGAAAATCGGCCTGCGGCAAAAATCTAGTTGCCTACCCTTGTCTTAGTGACACGCGCGCACACAAACACACAGTAGATCATAGCAAGTTACGATTACAAACCTTCTTCACTCCAGTGGATACAGCAGCTTCCTGCAGGGAAGGTCTAGTGAGCCAGCGTGTAGTACTCTGGGCTTTCCCTCCATCTCCAGAGACATTCAAACACAGGCTGTACACAACATATGTCTGGTGGATGTGGGAGAAGATATGAACCACCTGTAGAGTAGCAAAACACCAACAGTCAATTGCAATGACTTAGGGAGAAGCCTAGCTTAGCATACTAATACAAACTTATGACACGAGTCCGAATAACAAGTAATTTATTCCAAATTTTGACAGAGAAATGTATAATAATAGTCATAGGGACCATGGGACAATAGGGTGCAATTAGGGACATATTCTTTAATGTCCCTGATAGGCAAAACATAACAGTAGGCCCTGTTCTCCTGTACATACCTCCCCCACATACTGGAGCAGCCCCTTGTCCAGCCGAACTCCCAACATTCTCCCCACCCCAGCACACAGCGCCCCCTTCTGTTTCATCTCAGAATTCTCCCCCTCCAGGAGCAGGCTAGGGAACTCCCACATACCAGCCAAAAGTCCTACAAGTAAAGAAAGGAAGGAAGGAAGGAAGGAGGAAGGGAAGGAAAAGGCAAGGAGACAGACAGTTAATGAGTGTGCTCAAAATTCCCAACTGATAATAAAAAAGTTACCTTTGATAAATATGTTAGTGAAAACAATGGTAAAGATATAGTAAACACACCCACCTTAGAGCTTTACAACGGCACAAACATCATGCAGAAAACAACATGAATGATGCTAAATTAAAATGTTTGGAAGGTGTGTTTTAGTGCTATACTAGAGCCCTGTCCCAAATGGTACCCTATTCACTATAGTGCATATAAGGACCAGGGCTCTAAACTAAACCATTTTCATTGGTAGCACTGGTGCTCCCAACTTTTAAAAAATGACTCGCAATAGCGAGCAGTAGTTCTCCGACGGTCTAGCTAGCTAGCATTTTTTCTAGGCTAGTTTGCAGCAGGTGTTATCGAAGATGTTGTTGCTAATTTGTTAGCTTCTCCCCTTTCAAGAATAACTTTCAACAAGAAGTGAAGTTTCAAATTATCATCATCTGGTGAGTGGAACTGTGTTTTTTTTATTGCAGCTCACTCGCTGTTGCTTGCCATCTCTTTGAAAATAACGTGTGTGAAACATTGTTGCATTTAAAATTTTGGATCACCAGTTACTTTGTGCTCTAAGCGTGAAAAGTTTTTTTTTGAAATGGGAAGTAATAGTTGTACATTTCGATTGGGAAATGCAAGGCCTAATGGTTGTGTCTTGGTATTCTTATGATTGGGACCCACTGGATAATATTTGTCTGAGTGAATGGCCTGCTTATCCTTTAAAATCATGTGTGTGAGTGTGGTCTTTCCATTGGCACTATGCAGTGGAGTAACGGTGCCTGGATAAGTGGGTATACTTAAATTTAGCCAAACGGCCTGCCCGGTGAAGGAAAGGTGCCCTGTGTGAAAAATCCTATATTTTCCTATGTTATTTTTACGAGTTTTCCTGTAGATCTTTCATATTTTCACAAGATGCATTTAGGAGACCATTTTTGAGGTCTTGTAAAAATCCCAAAAATATATTTTTAGAGGGTGAAGTTGACCTTTAATTCAATGGAGCAAAACCCCATTGATACAAATTAGCATGATACCATTCTGTCAGGTCGGCCTACTTTGCAGTCAATTTAATTGGGAAGTTTTTTGGGGAAAGCTTTTAGAAAATGTTCATGCAAACTGTGTGTTCATGAATTAGTCTGCTAACCAAGACTTAGTTATCCTTAGTTAGCATTTACTGGAAAATATCATAAGTTGAAACGTCTCTCCTACCTACCCTAATGGCTAGTGATGTCATTCTTCTGTGAGCTGCTCCGTGAGACAACCAGTATTGTACTACATAATTGATAAGTCCTATACCTCCACTACACTACTTTGATGTGGATCAGTGGGGATTAAGATGTGAGTAGAAGCAAAGCCCACTGAAAAAAACTGGGTATACGGCCTGCGTATAGCCTCCACTACACCACTGGCTCTTTGTGTTTGACAAAAAGTGCACTCTCCTACATGAGTGTGCTGGTATTACGGTTGTTGACCTTTCAGCATCATGAGCCTGTCACACACTGAAGGCCTGGGTCCAATAGGTTTGCCACTGCACAAACATGTCTATAATAGATATAAAGACTTGTTACAATTTCCCCCGGGCTCCACTTTACTAATAGTGAGCGGACAACTTTCCAACAAGTTCCCCCACTCTTCCCTACCAAGGGGGTCAAGGAAATACTGACAAAAGACAAAGGATATTTTTCTACAAAAGTAAAAGGACAGTAACGAGTAAAGTAGGAAGTCCGGGTTTCAATAGGCTGTTAAGACATTCATGGTTTCAAGAAAGGAGTGTATATATTTGGCCCGTCAAAGCTTTTTTTATGCACTGACTGAATGGAAGCTGATTGATTTTATTTATTTTTTACTCCGCTGGTATCGGGAAGAAATTACTAGTCCTCACTGTCCGAGACCAAGTCAAGACCGCTTAAAAATGTATCTCACAGAGACAAGACACTCAGTATGTGGTCTCGGGTACTACAATATTGATGGCTACTTCGCGAATATGAACTCGTCATGGCCAGAAAAGCTGAGGAATGGTTATGATATATGTACTACGTTCATAAATGAAATATTGTCTACACAAGAAATGGCACTTTACAATATTCAGACGTAGCCTACAAACGTCAACGGAAAAGGTGAACCGCATATTCTACCGCTAAACTGCGCTTCTGATCGCATAGAGCTAAATAGGCTGCTTAAAATATCATTTATTTATGACTGTAAAGTGGGTCCAACTAAAAGAGAAATAGGACGAACAACCTGTCCTAACTTTTTTTTGGCCTATAGGCTATTTCGTGAGTAAACTATGAAACCATCAGTCTGAAAAGGTGAGGAAGTTATTTAGCAATGAAATGAAAGAAATTATAGGAAATATATTCGGCTATTTCTAATTATTTTAGAATGCAAAGATAAATAGATCTCGTCTCACTAACGGCTAATGTTTGCATCTTGTTATTATACATTTAGCTAGACCTACCTGTTCTTTTGATATGAATAAGACCTTTATCATACATTCCCCATTTCCACAAGGTTACTACAAGGCTACTTTTGGCTTCTTGCAACGCTAGCCTTCAACCACTGGAAACTGCGTGCGCATGGTCTAAAGATTGCGGGAGGATAAGCCCATTCTCACGTCATTTTTCGACGTGGCAACTTTGCGTGAAAACTGGCACACGCATGATTTGAGGCAGATATTATGCATACACAACGTTTCTAAATGAGGCCCCACGATCTTTTGATCTACAAACTAGATGTTTCCGCTGTAGTAATGGTGCAACCATGGCACTAACAAATCTGCCCTTCTTTCTCTAGGGCACTCGGAAACAAAAATGTACAGCGAAGCCTAATCATTACAACGATGAATTATTATCTGGAAGTTTTTTTTTCCCTCTTCTAGGGGCACTGGTGCGCCCAAATAAAAATTCTAGGTCGCACTGCTAAATATTTAGGAGCATAAGCAGCCAAAAATGTTCACTCTTTAGAGCCCTGATAGGGACTAGGGTGCCGTTTAAGACACAGACTATATTAAGGGCAGCTGACCTTTGCTCGGCCTTTGGGTGAGCAGGTACTCCCCATCTCCTCCTGCTCCTGGCCGGGTCACCACACAGGTGAGTGTGCGCTCCACGCGAGGAGCTTTCTTCACCGGCTTCCTGGGGAAGTTCAGAACGCCCAGTTGGCTGTCCCAGGGTTCCGTGGGGCACAGGTTACATGTTCCTGAGGTCACTGTTAGGAGGACAAAGTTAGGGGAGGAGTCAGGAAGTGTTTACATGTTTTGCGAGAATTATTTGGCGACGTCAACACACACACACACACATACCGGGAGCTAGAGCTAGAGATCTGTTACAAAGACTTGTAGACAAAAATATATTTATATCAAATATGCTTTAATAACTGTATTCAAAATACCAGGTATATGACTACCATCCTTATATGCACAAACCCGTGAAACAATGAAAAAAATAAAAAAAATTACAAAAAACACTTACCACAATCCTCTATATCTGGCAGAGATGCAGGTACCCTGTTCAATTTACCCAGAAGCTTTGTTGAGTTCTCCTCTTGTTTGACGCTAACCTGCACAGAGAGAGACACTAACACAGTAGCTACATTTGCACTGGAGAGGCATCACCACTGGTCTGGAATAGGCCAACGCTATGACCTGGTCTTGTTATGGTTGATGACTTCGGTGTGGTACCTTCCTGTAGGAGTGGCAGAGAGTCTGTATGGGACACTGGGTGCACTGGGGGCCTTTAGGGGTGCACACCCTCGCCCCCAGCTCCATCATGGCCTGGTTAAAGTCCCCTGGTCTCTCTTGGGACACCAACGTGTTGGCGGTGCTCCTAGAATACACACAGAGGAACAATGAATCCTTCAAACAATTACCAAGGGAACCATACAGTATCTAGCCAGGTAAGAATACGCATCAAGTCAACAACATGAGATTGAGTATGATGATTTAGGTGTTGGAATTGGTCAACTATGTCTTCATTGTTAACAGCTTGTATTAAAAATAGATGACCCCCCTCTGGACCAGTGGAGGCTGCAGAGGGGAGGACAGCTTATAATAATAGACTGAACGGAGCAAATGGAATGGCATCAAACACCTGGAAACCATGTGTTTGATACCATTCCACTGATTCCGCTCCAGTCATTACCACAAGCGCGTTCTCTCCAATTAAGGTGCCACCAACCTCCAGTGCACTGGACGGATGTTAAATATCCACTGAAGAATCACCATTAGAAAAAATAATAATTCCTCACTTCAACTATGGGTTCAACCTCACCATAGAGCTTCAGTCACTGCTGGGCTTGTACTGTCGGCCCCTATAGCCCGCACCCGACACAGGACCCGGATCACATTCCCATCAACAGCTCCCGTCACCTGGGCAACAGAGGTCACAGGTCATGTCAGTGAACGATGATGTCAAAGAGGGAGGGGTTAAAAAAAAAATCACTTTAAATAAAAAAAGGTGTGTGTGAGCAGGCGTGCATATAGAGAGAGCTCTAACCTGGCCCAGCGCAATGGAGCCTACAGCTGCAGCGGTGTAACGGCCCACTCCAGGCAGCTGCTTCAGCAGAGCCTCAACCGTCCTGGGCATCTCTCCCCCCAGCTCTGATACCACCTGTAGTACAAATCACAGCCAGACAGGACAACAAAAACAACACACTCAGAAGTCACTATAGACAGAGAACAGGCGCTCAATAGTTCAAGCAACACAGTACATGTCCCACAACCAGTGTTGTCTATTTTGGCATTGGCTACTACAACGTCTACTCTTACAAGTCACATTGGCAGATGGTCACCCAGTTCAATCCAAAACTCACATCCAAGAAATCAACAGCGTTTAAGTGTGTTTGTGTGTTGTTTTAACATTACAAAACACGTGCATGCGTTTTCTGAGATTTGTCTTCATTCGAAATTGTGGCTGGTAAAATTTGGGCATCCACCAGCCACCAAAAAGTACATTCCCCACCCATGTCTCCAACTAAACAGACAGGTAAGGACCTAACATCAAAGATAAAATCCTGTTTTTGAGAGAGGCAGATGTAACCGATGTGAAATGGCTAGTTAGTCAGCGGTGGTGCGCGCTAATAGCGTTTCAATCAGTGACGTCACTCGCTCTGAGACTTGAAGTAGGGTTTCCCCTTGCGTCGCAAGGGCCGCGGCTTTTGTGGCGCGATGGGTAACGATGCTTCGTGGGGTGTCAGTTGTTGATGTGTGCAAGGGTCCCTGGTTCGAGCCCGGGTTGGGGCGAAGAGAGGGACGGAACCTACACTGTTACACAGAGGCAGTCGACAAAATGAACCAAAGACAGCTCTCCTCTCGTCATAAAAGTGTCACGTTGGTAAGCCTTGCTTGAGCCAGGACATACTGTAAATAATATATGCCATAGACACAGACCTTCTGAGCTCCTTCCTGAAGTCTCTTTCCCCGGGAGTAGTACCCAAGCCCAGCCCACATCTGATTGACTTCCTGTGCAGATAAAAAAGGATGATAATTGATGACAAGATGGTCAGAGGACAAAGGCATTTTCACCTCACAGACCCTCACTTGCATTCATTGTAATCACCTCCAATGTAGCTTCTGCAAGATCCTGTACTGTTGGCCACCTCTGGAAAAGAATGAAGCAAAAACACAAGAAGACGGAGATGAATCCAAATGCATTATTTCTGGGATTACTAAGTCTGCTCAAATCAAGTTCATACGAGACCGACAGACTGGCCTACCTTCATCCACTTATTGTAGTAGTCGATCACAGTGGCAACCTGGGTCTGCTGTAACATGATTTCTGAGACCCAAACTAGAGAGGAAACACGGTCAATGTAGGAGAACACAAAGGCCCACTAGTTATTTTTATATGAGAGTTGAGCATGCAGTCTCTTACCTGCGTACGTCCTGATGTTGATGTCCGGTTCTGTCAGAGCCTATTAAGGAAACATTAAGTGAAATCTCATTCCTTGGGGAAAAGTAACATTTATTATAGCTAAGCAGTTCTATATGTACTGGAAATAAGAATGTGCCATAAGCTCATTCCACAGCTAGCTTGAAATGCCATCAACCGTTCTGTCAAATTGGAGCCAACAGGTGGTTAAGTTGTCGAGGAGGGCGGTTATGTGTGTTAGTGAGGCAGAGGGCCCCGGGTTCGAGCCTTGGTACGATCACTTTACCCTGAGTTGAGAGGGAGGAAACTAATACTGCTAAAATAGCCCACCGATGTAAATGTCATATGCCATATGTCAAATTATGGATTATATTCATGATAATATTTGGACACTATCGAAAATGAGATGGTGCATCTCAAGAGATTTCATCCTGCAAAATATCTAATAAATATTCTAACAGACGTTCCCAATGGTATAAGGGAGTAAATTCGTACACACTCAATAATCATGGGCATGCCTTGTCGTGCGTGTAGGCGTCAATGAAACCGTAATGGGAAAATATATTATAGCATTCTCTTTACCACAGTTCTCCAGGGTAACTCTCTCTTCCCCTGGTCATACCAGTACAGGATGTGTGTCCTAAAGAGCGTAATGTCAGCAGGATCATGGAATGAATGGTATGTAGACGCTGCAGTCTCATCGGGCTCTGAGGGGAGGGAAGACTTTACAGCACGCCATTATGAAATCACATGTTTGGTTGTGGCAATCACTCGAATCCATCAATAGTCAATAGAGGCAGAGAGAAAGAGAGACTACGAGACAAAGATTGAGAGGAAATGACTGAGACACACATCTCGAAATAAAGATTGGAGACTGAGAGCGAAGGCACAGAGAAAAATTAGGAGAAGGGGGAGAGGCATGTTGCATAACTTGTGGCAGGAGTCTCCGCGGTTGTCCGAACGTATTCACAGATGTTGCGGATAATTCTACTCTGTTCAACTCATTTTTTTTGGACTAGTGAGACAAAAGTACCAAACGTGTAGCCCTACCTTGTTTCACAGTTGCTTTTGCTCTTTTCCGCAATGGTTTTGCTGACGACGACTCGGTTTTGTCCAGCGCAACTCTCATCCTCTTCTGCGTCGCTGATCGAAGCCTGCTCATAATAACAAACTCTCTCCCCGCTTTGGTCCGTATAGTAGGCAAGTTAAACTAGCTGCTAGTGGATATATTATCCACAATCAACAACAATGTTCACTATTGTTGTTCATGCAATACTCTGATCAAGTTGTTTGTTTACCTATAGACAGCGCGCATGACCTCTCCCGCCACTATAGCGACTTACGGGCATGTTACTTACTAACGGAGGGAACGGAAGCCGTTTGTCCAATCCGCTACTAGCTAAAACACTTCCACTAGACGTCTCCGCTACATTTAAAGGTGCATAGCCTTTACGGTGGATTTATTGTTGATTTAGATAGAAATAAAAGTGAACGTTTGGATAGGGGCCACTGCACTTAAGATAAGCTACTGTGGCAAACATGTATTTATTTTCTACTTGTTATTTGATCAATTGATGGTCATTGATTGGCCACAGAGTTCACTGAGGGAAGAATGGAATACATCAGGACCCCGCTGCAGGCCCTCTAGTCTAGCTGGTACTGCTGAGCTATTACCGGAGTTATTTTTCGTTTTTTGTAAACAACTAATTGACCTACTTCGGTTCAATTATTTGAATTCCATTTCGTAATTTTTTTCCCCTGTAAGCCCAATGCTCACATTGCACAGTTTCTCTACAGATAAATCAGATCCAACCTGGACTGTGCAATATTCTATACTGAACAAAAAATATAAATGAAGTAAACATGTACGTTTTTGGTCCCATTTTTCATGAGCTGAAATAAAAGATCCCAGATATTTTCCATATGCACAAAAAGCTTATTTCTCTCAAAATGTGTTTACATCCCTGTTACAACAAAGCTTTCTTGGTGTCCAACAAGCTTTCTCTACCTTTAACCTTGTTCTGAACACCTCCAAAACAAAGGTCAGGTGGTTTGGTAAAAACAATGCCCCTCTCCCCACAGGTGTGATTACTACCTCTGAGGGTTTAGAGCTTGAGGTACAAGTATTTGGGAGTATGGCTAGACAGTACACTGTCCTTCTCTCAGCACATATCAAAGCTGCAGGCTAAAGTTAAATCTAGACTTGGTTTCCTCTATCGTAATCGCTCCTCTTTCACCCCAGCTGCCAAACTAACCCTGATTCAGTTGACCATCCTACCCATGCTAGATTACGGAGACATCATTTATAGATCGGCAGGTAAAGGTGCTCTCGAGCGGCTAGATGTTCTTTACCATTCGGCCATCAGATTTGCCATCAATGCTCCTTATAGGACACATCATTGCACTCTATACTCCTCTGTAAACTGGTCATCTCTGTATACCTATCGCAAGACCCACTGGTTGATGCTTATTTATAAAACCCTCTTAGGCCTCACTCCCTCCCACCTGAGATATCTACTGCAGCCCTCATCCTCCACATACAACACCCGTTCTGCCAGTCACATTCTGTTAAAGGTCCCCAAAGCACACACATCCCTGGGTCGCTCCTCTTTTCAGTTCGGTGCAGCTAGCGACTGGAACGAGCTGCAGCAAACACTCAAACTGGACAGTTTTATCTCAATCTCTTCATTCAAAGACTCAAGCATGGACACTCTTACTGACAGTTGTGGCTGCTTTGCGTGATGTACTGTTGTCTCTACCTTCTTGCCCTTTGTGCTGTTGTCTGTGCCCAATAATGTTTGTAACGTATTTTGTGCTGCTACCATGCTGTTTTTTCAACCATGTTGTTGTCATGTTGTGTTGCTACCATGCTGTGTTGTCATGTGTTGCTGCCTTGATATGTTGTTGTCTTAGGTCTCTCTTTATGTAGTGTTGTGTTATCTCTCTATTTGTGTTGTGTGTTTTGTCCTATATTTATATGTTATATATATATATATTTTTTTTATCCCAGCTCCATCCCCGCAGGAAGTCTTTTGCCTTTTGGTTGGCTGTCATTGTAAATAAGAATTTGTTCTTAACTGACTTGCCTAGTTAAGTAAAGGGTAAATACACTTTTTTTTTTAAATAGTGAGAATCTCTCCTTTCACAAGATAATCCATCCACCTGACAGGTGTGGCCTATCAAGAAGCTGATTAAATGCACGATTACACAGGTGTGCTGGGGACAATAAAAGGCCACTTTAAAATGTGCAGTTTTGAGGAAGCGTGCAATTGGCATGCTGATTGCAGGAAAGGCCACCAGAGGTGTTGCCAGAAAATTCTCTACCATAAGCCGCCTCCAACGTCGTTTTTGAGAATTTGGCAGTACGTCCAACCGGACAGCTGATGAAATTGTGGGTTTGCACAACTGAAGAATTTCTGCACCAACTGTCAGAAACCGTCACAGTGAAGCTCATCTGCATGCTTGTCGTTCTAATCAGGGTCTTGACCTGACTGCTGTTCGGCTTCATTACCAAGTTCAGTGGGCAAATGCTCACCTCGATGGCCACTGGCATGCTGGAGAAGTGTGCTCTTCACAGATGAATCCCATGTTCAACTGCACTGGCAGATGACAGACAGCATGTATGGTGTCGTGTGGGCAAGCCGTTTGCTGATGTCAACATTGTGAACAGAGTTCCCCATGGTGGTGGGATTATGGTATGGGCAGGCATAAGCTATGGACAATGAACACAATTGCATTTTATCAATGGCAATTTGAATGCACAGAGATAGCGCGACGAGATCCTGAGGCCGTTCATCGGCCGCCATCACTTCATGTTTCAGCATGGTAATGCATAGCTCGATGTCGCAAGGATCTGAAACTGAAAATGTGTCAGTTCTTCCATGGCCTGCAAACTCACCAGGCATGTCACCCATGGAGCATGTTTGGGATGCTCTACGACAGCGTGTTCTAGTTCCCGCCAAAATCCAGCAACTTCGCACAGCCATTGAAGAGGAGTGGGACAACAATCCACAGCCAAAATCAACAGCCTGATCAACTCTATGCGAAGGAGATGTATCACGCTGCGTGAGGCAAATGGTAGTCACACCAGATACTGACTGGGTTTCTGATCCACGACCCCACCATTTTTTAAGGTATCTGTGACAATTTAAATTGACTGACTTCCTATGATCTGTAACTTAGTAAAATCTTTCAAATTGATGCATGTTGTGTTTATATTTTTGTTCAGTGTACATAGTTTAGCACAACGTTCTCAAACTCAGTCCTCGGCACCCCTAGGGGTGAACATTTTGGTTTTTGACCAAATACTACACAGCTGATTCAAATTATCAAAGTTTGATGATTAGTTTGTTATTTGAAGTGTAGTGCTTGGGCAAAAAATCAAAACGTGCACCCATTGGGGTCCTGAGGACCGGGTTTGGGGAAACCCTGGTTTAGTGCATAAAATGTGTTAATTAACTACAATGACCATAATCCATTGCGCATATACTTGTCCGGTCTGTGTCTCTTTTACACCTGCTAAGAGACAAGGATGCAGGATCGTGTGGAGATATAGAGAGCAGCTGTTGCTTTGCAAGGTATCGCTACCTGAAAATACACGATCAAAGTGAAAGATAGTTGGTATTCAGCAGTCATAAAAGTATGCCTTATTTACTTTGAAGAACTACAAAATAATGATTTTGTCAGACAGCATAGGCAGCAGCTCTATAGAGATGAGATGATGACTTGGAATGAAATAATAAAGGGGGGGGCTTCCACTTATCATTCCACTTATACTGTGTTTTCAATATACCCCTCAAAATACCCCTCAAGAGAGGCATAAAAAGTAATCTCAAACTGTGTAGAATTGCAGGAAATGCGTTTTAAAATATAATTTAAAAAACGGGGAGGACCCCCCAGGACCCCATCTACTATTCGTCCCCCCCAGGACCCCATCTACTATTCGTCCCCCCCAGGACCCCATCTACCATTCGTCCCCCCCCAGGACCCCATCTACCATTCGTCCCCCCCAGGACCCCGTCTACTATTCGTCCCCCCCAGGACCCCGTCTACCATTCGTCCCCCCCAGGACCCCATCTACCATTCGTCCCCCCCAGGACCCCATCTACCATTCGTCCCCCCCACGACCCCATCTACTATTCATCCCCCCCAGGACCCCATCTACTATTCGTCACCCCCAATATCTTCACAACGATTTGTCCTTTGACGTGGTGAATCTATAAGATATTGGATAGGAAGTGTAAGCAAGGTTACTACCCTATTACTTACACCAATCCAACCATTTCAGATTCAGAATTCAAACAGAGCCATGGAGTAAGCAGGTAACCATTATGGTGAAACATAAAAATAAGTTCCTATATATAAATTATATCATGTGTTAATGTGTTACAATGAGGTAATAATCAATAAAATAATGACAGTAAATACACCACAACATGCAGGTGTTGTGGCTCCTTTTTTGTTGTTATTGCATTGAACAATTGCCATTGGAAAACAGGGAGTAATGGCTCATACTCTGGTTTATACGCCAGCTTGTTGTTGTTAACCCATAAGAAAAACTCCTCTTTTCTCAAGTCTGCCAGTCCAATCCAACTATAAAGCCAGAATGCATCTGTCTTTGCATGCTCTTCAACTCCAGTGTTGAGGAAAAGCTAATCAGGGGGGGGGAAACATAGAAATAGAATGAATAGAACAGGCTTGGAACCTCTAACCGTGGCAACTTTGATTGGGGAACTCATGGGTACACTCGCATTGGCTGCCTGGTATTGTGATGCAATAATTTCCATGGTAATGAAGAATGTTAATTCAAATGACGCTAACTAAAGTAGTCATGCAATGGAATGTATTTTTTTGTAATGTCAGTTGAGTTGATTAAACAAATCACAGCATAGACTGATGATAACACTTCCTGCTTTTACTTCCTGCTTTTCTCCTACGGGTATACTCAGAATGGCTGCCACTCTACCCAGATGTCATCATATTCTATTAATTCTATTTCTATGGGAAAAACAATGCAAAATGGGATCAAACTGTGATGAAAACAAGCAAATTAATGCAGTGGTCAAACTGAACACAAATGCGGTGGTGGAGAAGAGTGTCCCCTACTTGGCCACCAACACCGCTTCCAGGAGCTTCTGGCTCTCCAATAGTGATCAATCAGGGCAGTTTAGCTTCAGACTTTAGCTTTAGATGACAAACAAAAAAAAGTATGACGGCAGAAAGAAGTGTAATACATATTTTTTTTAAGAACTTGATACTGTTTAGGTAAAATATAGTTATCTGCTATTACAGGGAGGGGAAAAAGTATTTGATCCCCTGCTGATTTTGTACGTTTGCCCACTGACAAAGAAATGATCAGTCTATAATTTTAATGATAGGTTTATTTGAACAGTGAGAGACAGAATAACAACAACAAAAATTCCAGAAAAACGCATGTCAAAAATGTTATAAAATGATTTGCATTTTAATGAGGGAAATAAGTATTTGACCCCCTCTCAATCAGAAAGATTTCTGGCTCCCAGGTGTCTTTTATACAGGTAACGAGCTGTGATTAGGAGCACACTCTTAAAGGGAGTGCTCCTACATACACAAGGCTGCGGGGCCAGACGGATTACCAGGACGTGTGCTCCGGGCATGTGCTGACTAACTGGCAGGTGTCTTCACTGACATTTTCAACATGTCCCTGATTGAGTCTGTAATACCAACATGTTTCTAGCAGACCTCCATAGTCCCTGTGCCCAAGAACACAAAGGCAACCTGCCTAAATGACTACAGACCTGTAGCACTCACGTCCGTAGACATGAAGTGCTTTGAAAGGCTGGTAATGGCTCACATCAACACCATTATCCCAGAAACCCTAGACCCACTCCAATTTGCATACCGCCCAAACAGATCCACAGATGATGCAATCTCTATTGCACTCCACACTGCCCTTTCCCACCTGGACAAAAGGAACACTTATGTGAGAATGCTATTCATTGACTACAGCTCAGCGTAGTCGTGGTCCACTGCCCAAAATCCTTATGATCCGTTCCTGTATGTCAGTCCCTTTCAGACAATCCCCCTTATCACTGTTGGTTCTCCTTAATGACCTCACAGATGAGGGTTTTAACTTTCCTCTTGAGAATTAGAATCAGAAGTACAGTTGTATAGCTCATCGCAATACTTCACCTCTTTGGGTAAATAGTACCCTAGACTGTCCTGATCATCTAGTTGAGCATTCCAGATAATTCCTCCATCCCAGTAGAACTGTCCCGTCCACATAGTAGGATTTTAGATGAGCAGACAGACCAAAGCCCAGTCTATTTAACCATTATTATAGTCAAGTATGTGGGTTATTGTATTTTAATAAAGTTGTTACCATTTTAGTAATCAACTTAACTAGCTAATAAAAGTAACTTTTTTTTTTGTCTTTCAGATGGGCAGACCAGAAACCCAGTGACAACACTTGGGTCTGCAGCTGCCATTTTCCGCTGGGAAAGAGAAATGGCCCTGTATTTACCAGAAAAGGTAGCTCATCCACCATGGCAGAAGAGGAAGATCCAGACTGATGATTGGGAAACAAGAACAAACAATGAGGCATGAGGCTTGAGTATTGAGGGACCACTTGTCACAATGTCCAATGGGTGTTTGTGTTATGGCAAACAATGCGTTTTCTGTCCAGATAAAGATGTTGAAATAGCATTGAAAAAGATTGACCACTGAACAAATGTCTCTTTGTTTTCCAGTTCAACAGGAGTGCTGTCACAGGCGTCGAAAGGGACAGACCAAAATGCAGCGGGTATAGTGCTCATCTTCTTTTATTACTTAATAAAGTGAACACTTAAAACAATAAACCAACAATCAACAGTTCTGCAAGGTACAGTATACAGACCTATGCAGAAAGCAACCACCCACAAAAACACAGGAAAAACAGGCTGCCTAAGTATGGCTTCCAATCAGAGACAACAAAAGACACCTGCCTCTGATTGGAAGCCATACCTGGCCACACATAGAAAAAGAAACATAGAAATAGAAAACTAGAACCAAAATCCCCTAGAACCAAAAACCCCAAAACACACAAAACAAATACCCCCTGCCACACCTTGACCATACTAATTACAAATGACCCCTTTACTGGTCAGGACGTGACAAGTGCATCCCTCAGACCATCCGGTGGAAAGACATCCTGTGCCAGTGTGATCCGAGCGCAAGCGTCCAGTTGTGGAGACTACAGCACAACGAGCCTGTGGACAGACAGGTCAGTAACGCATAAAATATGTGATTGAACTTACGTTAACTACATTACTTTAGTTGGCTGCTTTGAGGAAAACTTGAATGGAATATAACCTATTCTAGGAATCTATTGTTTGTGTATAATCTTTATTAATTGTTCACTTGTTTTTCAACCATGTCAGGTACAAGCAGGAATTACTGGGGTCTTCAGAAAGTAAGACACTGGGGGGTAAGAAATTATTTGAACACCACAGATATAAATTCCCATTGTGTCCATGGTAACCATAGCGACACTTGACCTCAACCACTGCTGTGGTGCCCACAAGACTATCCGGTGAGGCACCCAGGATCCCAGACCCCATGACCCAAAGCCCTGACTCCTGCACATCCATCCCTATAGACATTTTGAATGACTTGATGCCCTCCTCTTCGTTATCTGTGCCCCACTTTACAGACAACACCCCATCCAACGACAGTGATCTGAGCACCCTTTTTTAGCAGCGACATATCAATCATATAGTGGGAAGGATCCTATAAATCAAGACTCTGTGAATGCATACCACACTGAATAAATACGTACTGTGCCTTTGAAGACTTGTCTCTGGTCATGAAACTACAATACGGGCTGGATGTCTAAACAAAGTCAATTCTGAATGTCAATAGTTTTTTCGATTCATTCTCATCAATGACAACATTCTAGAACTGATTTATCACTCATCTAAGTCTGGTATCCGTGGTAATCTGATTAATGATGATATAATTGATTAAGTGGTTTTTACCTTGTCAAATGCTGACAGCACTTTAGAACACATTGTATTGCTAAGATCCTCAAACTTAACTTAATAGCTACCAGTGGTGGAAAAAGTACCCAATTGTCATACTTAAGTAAAAGTAAATATACCTTAACAGAAAATGACTCAGTAGGGATGACCAGGGATGTTCTCTTGATAAGTGTGTGAATTGAACCATTTTCTGTCCTGCTAAGCATTCAAAATGTAACGAGTACTTTTGGGTGTCAGATAAAATGTATGGAGTAAAAAGTACATTTTCTTGAGGAATGTAGTGAAGTAAAAGTAAAAGTTGTACAAAATATGCAAAGTACAGATATCCCAAAAAACTACTTAAGTAGTACCCATTAAGTATTTTTACTTAAGTACTTTACACCACTGACAGCTACAATCACTGACACAGGATAAACTTTATATCTCATGCTGGCCCTGACCAAACTGGTAAACTTCCCCTCACTATAACTACACTTCTTCACATGGCCAGACTTATAGCAGTCTTCACCCCTTTTAATGCTCTTATGCTCATCCTTGAAAAACGCTATAAGGTCTGAATTATACACCAAAGTTGACATACTGTACAAACAATTATCTAGGCTAAATAATACAAAATGATTTTTTAATCTACTGCTCGCTAACTAGCTAGCTGAAGTGTAGTCAGTGGCTAGCTCAGGATCAAGCAGATGTGCCCATGGCTGAGGCAGGCAATGACCAACGAGGACTTGCACACAGAGTTGCTTTCACATTGCAGCACTTCGACTAGATGAGATGCATTTAAATATGGAATGTATTCATTATGGATTATTTTTGCTTTGATAATGTTTGTTCTGTACAAAATTCAAATAGTGTGCAGCAAAAATAAATGAGAGACTAAACCAAGGCTGGTTTAAAATGTAGTTTGTGGTGATTAAAATACTCTCTCTCATGAATATCCAAATAAAAAAAACATGTATTTTTTCATATATTGTTCACCATGGCTGGTAATCACAATTGTCTCATTACTGTATCTTTTTTAGATCATAACTCTCTCTTCCAACTTCATATACAATTCAACCTGTAGAATTCTCATTTTCATTTCATGTTCTTCCTTCAGATATTTCATTTTATGCTCATGAAATTCTCTGGCTAACTTTTCATGCATGGTCATCTTCTTTGTTCTCTGCTGAAAGGTGGTGGCAGCATATTCTTTTCAGGGATGTTATAGCAGATGTGGAGGGTACACACTCACTGTGTACTGGATCTTCCAACCTGTTCACATTCCTTTCCTCTGGAGAAAGAACACTGATAGAGGCACAAATAAACTCATATGGTCCTTAGAATGAAAGAAGAATAAAGATTGATACAGACAGTGGAATATATTTACCAAAGGAAGTAACCAATTTACTTTCTTTGGTATATGTAGCATTTGTGCTCAGTTCTTCATTTGAACTGTCCAAATGGTCATCGTCTGGTATACCATCCAGAGGTTGCTGGTGCTCTATTATTCCAGACAGCAAGTCGCTCAATTCATCAGTCTTGTCTTTTTTGGTGGTCCACCACCAGTAGTAAATCGCTCTCTTCTGATCTCTGCATTCTCTATTTTTAAAGCCAGTTTAAGGTTCTTCCGCAGTCTATAAAGGCAGATATCATTCAATAGAAGTGAGGTCACAAAAATATGAATATGAGAAATACTGATAATAATGAAGATTTCTCACCTGAAGTTGTACTCTTCTTGTGGTTACATTTTCATTTGCATTGAATTCACTGCAATTTGCAGCCCAAACACTATCTTTTTCTCAGTAGCAGTAGTATGGTTTTTAACTTCAATAACTGGATGGTTTGACAAAACTTGTTTTAGTAGCATTTTTTCATACTCACTAAAGTTTTTTGAACAAATTATTTTTGCCTCTGGCATTGTTTTGTTTCAAGATTCACACCAGTAATGGTGTTTTCTATTCCATTCCGGGTTTTTATGAGCACCATTAGACCAACAGCATGTGCTCATACTTAACCTAATCAGGCTTAACCCAGGTGTTCTCATTTAGGCCCAATGTAAATCATGTTCCAAAAATGTAAATCACTATCCACAAACAAACAAATCAAATCAAATCAAATGTATTTATATAGCCCTTCTTACATCAGCTGATATCTCAAAGTGCTGTACAGAAACCCAGCCTAAAACCCCAAACAGCAAGCAATGCAGGTGTAGAAGCACAGTGGCTAGGAAAAACTCCCTAGAAAGGTCAAAACCTAGGAAGAAACCTAGAGAGGAACCCGGCTATGAGGGGTGGCCAGTCCTCTTCTGGCTGTGCCGGGTGGAGATTATAACAGCACATGGCCAAAATGTTCAAATGTTCATAAATGACCAGCATGGTCAAATAATAATAATCATAGTAGTTGTCGAGGGTGCAACAAGTCAGTAACACAAGAGTAAGTGTCAGTTGGCTTTTTCATAGCCGATCTTTGAGAGTATCTCTACCGCTCCTGCTGTCTCTAGATAGTTGAAAACAGCAGGTCTGGGACAACTAGCACGTCCGGTGAACAGGTCAGGGTTCCAGCAGGTCTGGGACAGCAGGTCTGGGACAGGTAGCACGTCCGGTGAACAGGTCAGGGTTCCATAGCTGCAGGCAGAACAGTTGGAACTGGAGCAGCAGCACATCCAGGTGAACTGGGGACAGCAAGGAGTCATCAAGCCAGGTAGTACTGAGGCATGGTCCTAGGGCTCAGGTCCTCCGAGAGAGAGAAAGAAAGAAAGAGAGAATTAGAGAGAGCATATTTAAATTCACACAGGACACTGGAAAAGACAAGAGAAATACTCCAGATGTGACAGACTGACCCTAGCCCCCCGACACATAAACTACTGCAGCATAAATACTGGAGGCTGAGACAGGAGGGGTCAGGAGACACTGTGGCCCCATCCGATGAAACCCCCGGACAGGGCCAAACAGGTAGGATATAACCCCACCCACTTTGCCAAAGCACAGCCACCCACCACTGGAGGGATATCTCCAACCACCAACATACCATCCCGGGACAAGGCCGAGTATAGCCCACAAAGATCTCCGCCACGGCACAACCCAAGGGGGGGCACCAACCCAGACAGGAAGACCACGTCAGTGACTCAACCCACTCAAGTGACGCACCCCTCCCAGGGACGGCATGGAAGAACACCAGTAAGCCAGTGACTCAGCCCCTGTAATCAAAACACCTTTTGATTTGTATTTGTAAATCGATATATTGCATTAGAATTTGTTTTATAACTGCAGATATTCAAGTAATTTCCAAAGGTCTTATTAAGCAAAATGACTGCCATAAAGACAAAAAGTTGTCATGCGTAGAAAGAGATTTGTAGTCGTAGAAAAAAAGTTGATCCCATAAAAGTTGATTCCATTGATGCTGTTGACCTGGATCACTGGTTGCTGCGGAAAAGGAGGTCAGAGAGGGTGAGTGTAACCAGTGTGAAATGGCTAGCTAGTTAGCGGTGCGCGCTAATAGCGTTTCAATCGGTGACGTCACTTGCTTTGAGACCATGAAGTAGTTTTTCCCCTGCTCTGCAAGGACTGTGGCTTTTGTGGACGATAGGTATGTCGATGTGTGCAGAGGGTCTCTGGTTCAAACCAGGGTTGGGGCGAGGATAGGGATGGAAGCGATACTGTTACAAAGTCTGATCCCATATCCTACCCCTCCCTTCTACCTTTTGCATGCCTCTCCTGGGGAAATGGTTAGAGGCCTCAGGAATACTTATGTCTCCTTAATGCCCATCGTCTGTGCAACATGAGACAGCGGATGGATTATAATCACTTACAATGTATGACATATCCTTCTCATTTAGTGGTGCTATCACACAGCTAATTCAACTATTTGTTCACCGCAATAGTGTTCCAAATTTAGAGTAATCAAGGGCCAGGGTTTAAATTATTTACATTGGACATACTATGGTTACACATATGGTTAACATATAATGGATACCATACTAAACTCACCAAAAAAAGAAACGTCCTCTCACTGTCAACTGCTTTTATTTTCAGCAACTTAACATGTGTAAATATTTGTATGAACATAACAAGATTCACCAACTGAGACATAAACTGAACAAGTTCCACAGACATGTGACTAACAGAAATGGAATAATGTGTCCCTGAACAAAGGGGGGTCAAAATCACAAGTAACAGTCAGTATCTGGTGTGGCCACCAGCTGCATTAAGTACTGCAGTGCATCTCCTCCTCATGGACTGCACCAGATTTGCCAGTTCTTGCTGTGAGATGTTACACCACTCTTCCACCAAGACACCTGCAAGTTTCTGGGGGGAATAGCCCTAGCCCTCACCCTCCAATCCAACAGGTCCCAGACGTGCTCAATGGGATTGAGATCCGGGCTCTTCGCTGGCCATGGCAGAACACTGACATTCCTGATTGCAGGAAATCACGCACAGAACGAGCTGTATGGCTGGTGGCATTGTCATGCTCGAGGGTCATGTCAGGATGAGCCTGCAGGAAGGGTACCACATGAGGGAGGAGGAAGTCTTCCCTGTAACGCACAGCATTGAGATTGCCTGCAATTACAACAAGCTCAGTCCGATAATACTGTGACACACCGCCCCAGACCATGACGGACCCTCCACCTCCAAATGAATCCCGCTCCAGTGTACAGGCTTCGGTGTGACGCTCATTCCTTCGACGATAAACGCGAATCCAACCATCACACCTGGTGAGACAAAACCACGACTTGTTAGTGAAGTGTACTTTTTGCCAGTCCTGTCGGGTCCAGCGACGGTGGGTTTGTGCCTATAGGCGACGTTGTTGCTGGTGATGTCTGGTGAGGACCTGCCTTACAACAGGCCTACAAGCCCTCAGTCTAGCCTCTCTCAGCCTATTGCGGACAGTCTGAGCACTGATGGAGGGATTGTGCGTTCCTGGTGTAACTTGGGCAGTTGTTGCCATCCTGTACCTGTCCAGGTGTGATGTTCGGATGTACCGATCCTGTACAGGTGTTGTTACACGTGGTCTGCCACTGCGAGGACAATCAGCTGTCCGTCCTGTCTCCTTGTAGCGCTGTCTTAGGCGTCTCACAGTATCGACATTGCAATTTATTGCCCTGGCCACATCTGCAGTCCTCCTGCCTCCTTGCAGAATGCCTAAGGCACGTTCACGCAGATGTGCAGGCCTCTTTATCAGTAGAAAGGCCTCTTTAGTGTCCTAAGTTTTCATAACTGTGGCCTTAATTAGTTGCCTACAGTTTGTAAGCTGTTAGTGTCTTAACGACCGTTCCACAGGTGCATGTCCATTAATTGTTTATGGTTCATTGAACAAGCATGGGAAACAGTGTTTAAACCCTTTACAATGAAGATCTGTGAAGTTATTTGGATTTTTACAAATTATCTTTGAAAGACAGGGTCCTGAAAAAGGGACGTTTCTTTTTTTGCTGAGTGAGAGTCTGCCAGCGATTTCTAGAAATGTCTTTCTATGGGTAGAAACTGTCACAACATCGACGGAAGGTGGCCCCCCTCCTCGCCCGGCGGCACTCGGCGGTCGTCGTCGCCGGCCTACTAGCTGCCACCGATCCTCTATTTATTTTCTGTTGGTCAGGTCTAGTTTAGGTTTGCACCTGTTTAGTATTAGTTCATTAGTGGGGGGTATTTAGTCTTTCTGTGTAGGTTTGTTTTTGTGCGTGATTATTTTTTGTCAGGTTGTACGTCTGGGGTACAGGTGTTTTTTCCCTCTGCCTGTGGGTTTTGTGGCAGCATGTTTTGGGCTGCGTCCCTACGCTGTGTTCGGGCTGTTTATGGGTATTTGTGTGACTTTGCCCTGCCTTACCTGTTTTTGGCAAGTGTGGATTATTTATTAAAACGTGTGTTCACGGACTTGTGTCTCCTGCACCTGACTTCAACCCTCCTGCTTCCTTGAGCACTCTGACACAAACATTTTTTCTATGAATACAAATCGCTTTCTATGGTGACAACTTTTTCTCTATGTGTGAGAACTTTTTGTATTTTTCTTGTCGTCTAATCGCAGCTAAAAGTCAGGTGACCTAAGCGCTTCCAAATATGGAGTTCCAGGTTTGCCATATCTGTCATGTTTGCACGTATCTCTCCTATGTGCAAGTCTTTATGGCAGTCATTTTACTTGGAAATAACATGCAAATCTGCAGTTATAAAAAATGTACAAATACAAATCAAAAGGTGTTTGTTTGTGGATAGTGAATTGGGTTTGTGGATAGCGATTTACATTTGTGGAAAGTGTTTTATATTGTGGATTGGTCATTTACATTTGTGGAAAGTGATTTACATTTGTGAATACATTTGTCATGATTTTGGAGATGCTGCAACGAGAAGAAATTAAATCTACTTTCACCCCCAGGCAAATGTATTGATAAAACTCAATTTGTCACGTAGCGAATTACACAGTGATCAAAACGTCACGCCAAAGTAAACCTACAATAAACACATACTTAGTTTGAAGTGTTTTGTAAAATCCATGATGTGAAAAATGAATCTTGAAAAAACGATTTGAACCATTTTCGTGTTTGACCGCTAGGTTTTATGGTTATTATCATGACGCGTCCACTGGTCCGGACAATGAATCCTGTTTATATGACTCATTGCGGCTAGCACTAATAACAGGTCAAATGAACGAGTCACTCAGAAAGATGAATCACGACTCTCGAGTCAGTAAAAAATCTCGTTCAAAACGAACGAATTGTTCGCGAACGTCAAATCAATATTCATTAGTAAATTAGATGATATAAGGTAGCCACAGCTTTTCAAGTTGTTTGAATCAACTGTTTAGCTAGCTAACCCGGAATGGGGGTCTTCCCATTCCCACACAGGGATGTATGGGATATGTAAAAACAATGTAATAACAAGTTTATAATCCAGCGTTCGTGGCAATGCAATTTTGGGAATCTAGCGTGCTTGGTCATGAACACGTTTGCGAAATACATGGCATAATCATATCCAGTTTAACCTACATAGGACGCCGCACATTAAAGGCGTTGCAACATGTAGGAGTCTAGGACTAGCAATGCATGCATCTCCTATTCAATGTCATTTGAGCATTCCGAAGAAACGAAACTCATGAATTTGGCCAGCCCTCGAGGACAAGCAGGGAGGGGATTATGTAGAAACAGTGATTATCAACTTCAACGGGGGTATTTATTCAGAGGTACCAGAAACTAACTGCAAGGCACTGCGAGGCAATTTAGGCAAGCAATTGGTAGAGTATTATTATTTGTAACATTTGAATGTACAATGATTCATGTAACTGAAATACAAAAAGCTAATAATACTGGAGGGAACAATTAAAATAAGTGATCAAGCAAAATCAATGATCAAGAGAGACCGAGACAATAGGTTGCTCTCAGTGGTTAACTGTTGTAACAATCTACAGTGTAAATTGTCTGTCCTTTTAAAAGTGTAGTAGTAGTTCTGATTTTATATTTGAAGTAATGTATACCTCTGCAATGGCTTTATTATGTTTTTAGTGTGCATTTCAGTTTGTCATTTCTTTGATTGCTGGATGTTTTCGGAAATGTTGCACAATATGTTCCTTTAGTGTGTGTTAGGAATGCACATTTCGGTCAATTTTGCTGCCAACTAACTGACCCCCATTAACGGGCGGCAGGTAGCCTAGTGGTTAGAGCGTTGGACTAGTAACCTAAAGATTGCAAGATCGACAAGGTAAAAATCTGTCGTTCTGCCCCTGAACAAGGCAGTTAACCCACTGTTCCTAGGCCGTCATTGAAAATAAGAATTTGTTCTTAACTGATATGCCTAGATAAATAAAGGTAAAAAAATTAACCGGCTAACAAATGGTTACTTTTTTTCCAAACAGTAAAATTATGTTACCAACAGAAAATACTATCAGAGATCTGTATATAATGACGAGATTCGTATTTCTCTGCCCTAACAATGGTAGTCGTCCCACCGCTGGAAGGCAGGAGACATAGAAACGCATTGGGCTTGTTCTGGATAGATTTTGGAGAGAGCGAAACCTCTCGCTTCGCCTCTTCCTCTCTGATACTATGTTTAAGCGTCATACAACGGGGTGGGTCTAATCCCGAATGCTGATTGGTTAAAAGTAAAATAAAATCAAACTTTATTTGTCACTGGCGCCGAATACAAGTGTAGACCTTACCGTGAAACGCTTACTTACAAGCCCTTAACCAACAGTGCAGTTCAAAAGTTAAGAAAATATTTACCAAATAGACTAAAGTAAAAATAATAATAAAAAGTAACACAATAAGAATAACAATAACGAGGCTATATACAAGGGGTACCGGTAAAGGTTCATGTTAGTTGAGGTAATTTGTACATGTAGGCAGGGGTGAAGTGACTATGCATAGATAATAAACAACGAGTAGCAGCAATGTACAAAAGGAGGGGGGATCAATGTAAATTGTCCGGGGGCGATTTTATTAATTGTTCAGTAGTCTTGTGGCTTGAGGGTAGAAGCTGTTGAGGAGCCTTTTGGTCCCAGACTTGGCGGTCTGGTACCGCTTCCGTGCGGTAGCAGAGAAAACAGGCTATAACCTGGGTGACTGGAGTCTCTAACAATTTTATGGGCTTTCCTCTGACACCAGCTATTATATAGGCCCTGGATGGCAGGAAGTTTGGCTCCAGCAATGTACTGGGCCGTACGCACTACCCTTTGTAGCGCCTTAAGGTCAGATGCTGAGCAGTTGCCATACCAGGCGGTGATGCAACCGGTCAGGATGCTCTCGATGGTGCAGCTGTAGAACCTTTTGAGGATCTGGGGACCCATGCCAAATCTTTTCAGTCTCCTGAGGGGGAAAAGGTTTTGTCGTGCCCTCTTCACGACTGTCTTGGTATGTTTGGATCATGATAGTTCGTTGGTGATGTGGACACCAAGGAACTTGAAACTCTCGACCCGCTCCACTACAGCCCTGTCGATGTTAATGGGGGCCTGTTCGGCCCGCCTTTTCCTGTAGTCCACGATCAGCTCCCTTGTCTTGCTCACGTTGAGGGAGAGGCTGTTGTCCTGGCACCTTACTGCCAGTTCTCTGACCTCCTCCCTATAGGCTGTCTCATCGTTGTCGGTGATCAGGCCTACCACTGTTGTGTCGTCAGCAAACTTAATGATGGTGTTGGAGTCGTGTTTGGTCACGTTGTCGTGGGTGAACAGGGAGTACAGGAGGGGACTAAGTACACACCCCTGAGTGGCCCCAGTGTTAAGGATCAGCATGGGAGATGTGTTGTTGCATACTCTTACCAGCTGGGGGAGGCCCGTCAGGAAGTCCAGGATCAGGTTGCAGAAGGAGGTGTTTAGTCCCAGAGTCCTTAGCTTAGTGATGAGCTTTGTGGGCACTATGGTGTTGAACGCTGAGCTGTAGTCAATGAACAGCATTCTCACATAGGTGCTCCTTTTGTCCAGGTGGCAAAAGGCAGTGTGGAGTGCGATTGAGATTGCGTCATCTGTGGATCTGTTGGGGCGGAATGCGAATTGGTGTGGGTCTAGGATGTCTGGGAGGATGCTGTTGACGTGCATTCCAGCCAGTGTCTATTCCACAAGTTACCACAGGGTAAATCTATGACGTCAATATTCCTATTACTCTGTTCCATCTGACTGCGCAATCCACTTTCTCATCAGCCTAGGCAGGGAAGTTATAAACTTGATCTCCACTATAAAAAGCATCTAGACATGATCTCACATTTCTTTTAGACTACCATTTAGTTTTCAACAGCGGGTATTTGTATAAACCTTGTATAAAGATTTGTATAAACAGTATAAACGATCTGTCTCTGACATATGCAACATTGTTTCAATATTCAAATTCGATCTCCAGCTGGCCCATAGTAATGAACGTGTAGGGGTCGGGAGTCGAGACGAGAGAGGCAGGCAGCGTTCCTCAGACAATCGAAATCATGAATCAGCTGGCATCACTATAGCCTATACAATGAATTGTCAATTGAAAAACGGTAAAAGGAATGAAGGGCAGCTAGTTTGCAGCTTCAGTTTGAAGTTATTGTGTTAGCTGTGTTGTTGGCTAGCTCCTCTGAACAACAGTGTCCATAACTAGAGAGCACATTTTCTATGCCAGGTGAAATCGTGCCTCATTAGGCCATTGTTATGGATGCATCCAAATGTCACTAGAAAACAGCTTAAACAAATACAGCTACTGTTGTTATTCTGTCTGCACTGTTTTTGACGTGATCGTAAGTTAGCCGTAGTTGGCTAGTTAGCAAGCAAGGGATAAGAACGTTGCCAGCCAGTATGGCAATGTGACATTTAGAACGAACGACTGGGTCGCGTCCGAAGATACAGAACAAAAAGACTGAACATCTGGCTCCCATCTCTGGCAACCTAACCAATAGAAAGAACGACCAGCTGGCTTGGGTAGCAACACTAGATTTGTTTCGGGACTATATCTTGTGGAAGGATGAAATAGTATGAATAAATTCATCAAAATAACATTGAATTAAAATATGTCAATCATTATTTGAATATGTTGGTAACCCGTTGTATAAAAGTGATAATGCCCTCGAAGCCGGTGTTTGGAGTATATATTGGCACGGTTTGCCTGCCCTCGACTTCTTTTCGGGCCTAACAACACCCGTGCCAATATATCCTCCAAACACTGGCTTCTTGGGCATTATCACTTAAATAATGCCTGAGGAGGTGTGGTATATGGCCAATATACCACTGCTAAGGGCTGTTCTTAAGCACGACACAACGCAGAGTGCCCTGGCACAGGCCTTAGCCGTGGTATATTGGCCATATATCACAAACCCCAGAGGTGCCTTATTGCTATTATAAACTGTTTACCAATGTAATTAGAACAGTAAAAATACATGTTTTGTCATACCCGTGGTATACGGTCTTATATACCACGGCTGTCAGCCAATCGGCATTCAGGGCTCGACGCACCCAGTTAATAAATGCATATAAGGACCGGACATTTTTCATTAAGAGCTTAATGGAAACATGCAACAATAGCAAGCCTATCGTCTTACAGTCAAAATGCTATAGCCTGTTATTGAACATGCAACTCTTGTAATGTAGTTAATAAAAAGGAATTTTCAAACATTTGCAAAAATGGAATTCGCTGGAAAACACAGTTCAAAACAGAGCACCTAATGCGAGTGGTTCCATATGTGACAGATGGAAATCTCTGTTAGAAACTTAGAAAGAGGGGGAATCTATAACAACAACTAGGATTGGTTGCTAATATAACTAGGATTGTGCCTTCGGCTTCTGAACAATGAAGAAAGTTGATATGAAAGCCAATAGAACAGGAGAGAAATGCTGTTTAATGGCACCAGGAAGTCTTTATAAAATAATTGCCGCCTCGTTTCTATGGATGGATTTTCTCAAGGCTACTTTAAAGCAAGGTAAGACATGCCTCATTATTTTAAGTAAAGCTTTCAGACAATTCCTGCCTCAAGCTCACATTGCAAAGTGGTGGGTGACGTGCTGATAGCCTGCCTACGGTTGACTATAGCCTATGCACTGGAATGGCAAATGGGAGGCGCGCTTTAAGTACGAGTTGAGGTTGAGAAATAAAAATAGCTCCTTTTTAATCGTGGCCGTCAAAGTTTTTAACATGGGATTGTATTTAGAGTTGTTATTTATTGCGCAACGACTGGGCTTACAAAAGCACCTTTCACTCCATTGAGGACCTACTCTCTCTCTTTGGCAGGTGATAGGATATTCTACTCTTCAAACTAGGCTCTGTATGCTCTGCGCCTGTGATAAATAAGATGCATGACGACTAAGGAAAATACACAAATGTAATTCTACAAAATGATGCAAATGAACATATAGATTGATAGCATGACCGGTCAGATGTATTTTCGACAGCTAGGTTAACCTTTAACATCCGTAGTTTGTGTGTCTCTATCTGGGGGGAGGGGGAGGGGGGGGGGGGGCATTGGGAGAGTCAGAAGACACATTTCTCAACATTCTTCGTTACCCATGTTTTTCAGATACTTATCACCTGGAGCCTGGCTAGAAACATGTCAGGGGAGTATTGCCTAATTTCCTGTGTCCTTCTGCTCATGGTCAGCTTGTCTGTGGGTGAGTTCATGCAGTGGTCATCCTCTGCAGCTGGAAACCCTTAAAACTGATTTTCCAAGTGCAATTCATTTCCCGGAGACAGGTTAAGCCTAGGCTTGGACTGAAAAGCTATTTCAATGGAGATTTTCCACTGTCCAGATTTATCAGTGCTTTTGGGGGACTATTTGACTGACTTACTGACTGTATTCTAATGCTTCCATTCAGGGGTACAGAATGGGGACATGAGGCTGGTGGGGGGTGAGCTGGCCGTGGAGGGCCGTGTGGAGATCTACTATAATGGACAGTGGGGGACCGTGTGTGATGACAACTGGGACATTGCTGAGGCACAGGTGGTGTGTCGCTATCTCAACTACCCTGGTGCTCTCACTGCTGTGGTGGGTGGGATATACGGACAAGGTAGGTTAGATCTGTATGACCTCACCATTCAGAACCATATACACTTGAGTGTACAAAACATTAAGAACACCTTCCTAGTACTGAGTTGCACCTCTTTTTGTCCTCAGAACAGCCTCAATTCGTTGGGGCATGGACTCTACAAGGTGTCGAAAGCGTTCCACAGGGATGCTGGCCCATGTTTGCTCCAATGCTTCCCGCAGTTGTGTCAAGTTGGCTGGATGTCCTTTGAGTGGTGGACCATTGTTGATACACACGTGAACTGTTGACTGTGAAAAACCCAGCAGCGTTGCAGTTCTTGACACATTCAAACCGGTGTGCCAGGCACCTACTACCATACCCCTACCATATTTTTTGTCTTGCCCATTCACCTTCTGAATGGCACACATACACAGTCCATGTCTTAATTGTCTCAAGGCTTAAGAATCCTTCTTCAACCTGTCTTCTCCCCTTCATCTACATTGATTGAAGTGATATCAATAAGGGATCATAGCGTTCACCTGGACTCACCTGGTCAGTCTATATCATGGAAAGAGCACGTGTTCCTAATGTTTTGTACATTCAGTGTCTAGCATACAATGGAGGTCTGCACTGTTTGTTTGCATTGACCCGTGACACGTTTGTATTCCGGCCTTAGGATCTGGTCCTATCTGGATGGATGATCTAAACTGTGAGGGGACAGAGAAAGACTTGTCCCACTGTCTCTTCAAAGGCTGGGGGGTTACTGACTGTCAGCATGCTGAGGATGCCGGTGTGGTCTGTGAAAGAGGTACACGTGTATTTGATTATTTATTATTTAAATACTTATTTTAGTATGTTCAAGTAATGTGGCTGGAATGAACTTCTATTGTTATAGTTTCCTATAAATAGCCTATTATTTTAAGGTATTTTCAAATACTTATTTCCAAATACATGATTTCAAATACCAAACTGATCAAATGTATGTGTGTATTTGAGTCAGTGCATATGTGTATTTCCAAATGCGTTCCAATATTCAACTCCTTGTCTTTGAAAGTTATTGAAATACCCTAAATAATATTTGAACCCAGGTCTACAGTGACCACAGTGACTGATACACAAAGCCCTAGAAACCAGACACAGTTTCATTGAAAGGCACAAAGACAGAATTGAAGTATCCAGTAGCAGAAGTTATTGGCCCATGGCTCACTTTGCGATGCTAATGAAGATGTTACAACTGTTACATGTTCAAAGAGGTTTACAATGAATGGCTATTGGATTTGAAGAAAATATTTGATACATTTCTGATATTTTGTTGATAAACTGTTTGTGCTATTCAGCATATGATGTGCTTAATCAATATTTGTTCTGTTTGATCAGAATCGTCTCGGAATAACAGTCGCGTCTACACCCTGGACCACAACACAGGCCTCGGTAACCGCATGGGGGCGCTGTTTGACAGTGGACGCGACTGCGACTTTGACATCATGGTGCGGGTTGCAAACAGCACTGTGGAAACCATCTGTGTTCACAAGCTGATTGTCACTCTGGACCCAAATGCCTCCATCTTAAACGCCACACAAGAGGAGAACCTCAGTAACCTCAACCTAGACGTCAGCCTCAACTGCCGGCCACATGTCACCGACTTCCTGAGGTAAGGTGGCACCAACCTGCTAACAAACTTTAATCTAGTTACTGTTACATCAACAATATTGTTCTGCAAAGCAAAGCTTTGCCGTGGCAGAGAATCCATGTATTTTTGTAATCTTTTTATCTTCTGCAGGTATCTGTACACGTGGCAGATTAACGTGACCATGTCCTCTGCCCAGTGCATCCACAAGATGGCGTCCAACTGGGGTCTGAAGCAGCTTCAGGAGGCGGCAGGGAGGCTCTTCACCTGGCTGCTCCCCGATGATGCCTCCTTCCAGACCCAGACCTCTCTGTACGAGTACTCAGTCCACACAGGGGACCCAGTTCTGCAGGAAACCTGTCTGCGCTACCTTGCCTGGAACTGTGAGTCACTGATCCGTTCCCCAGCCTGGACTGGTCTTGCCCTGGGCACAGTAAAGACCCTTCTAGCCCGTTCAGACGTGGTAGTGCCAGATGAGGCCTTCCTCCTAAAGGGTTTGGAGGACTGGGTGTTGGAACAGGGTAACTCGTCCACCCACGAAGACCAGGTCGCCATTTTGGACCACATCCGTTTTCCCATGATCGCTGCTGAAGATTTGTTCAACCTCAAAGCCAAGTCTGAACTGTACATGGACCAACAAGAGCGTTATAATGCCGGCATGTTGCAGGGCTTTCAGTTCAATGCACTACCCTTCCAGACGCTAGCTGGGGGCCTCCTCCTTAAAAAGGTGGAATACACACCCAGGATCTACACTGGCAAGCCATGGAGCTTCACTTTCAGCTCAAAGGATGTCACCACGTTCCGATACATCGGACACTATTCCCACTCAGGCCAGAACCTCAACAGCCTCAGTGCCAACTTTGACAGCCCTGTGCACAACAGTGCCTTTTTTTCCCTGTTCAAAAAGCTAAACTGGAACACCAGGGTCTTTATCCACAACCATGAATGCTCAAACAGCGGTATCCTCTGTCCGTCGCTGCCGATGGTCTCGCTAACTGCCCAGAATAACAGGGAGTTGCCCCAAGAGTATCAGGACAGCATCCGCTACCTCAACAAGGTTGTCCTGATGTGTGAAGGGGAGTTTGTATTCCATGTCCAGGATTTTGCATCCACAATTGGCAATGGCGGCAATCAGGCCCAGATCCCAGCAAACATCACTGCGGGCCAGGCCTATCCGTGCCACTCAGACCAGTTCTCCTACCGTGTGGTGGTTCAGCCTGTGTACACCACCGAGATCAAGGACAATTAGCAGGAAGTAGAGGGACATGAATATGAGGAGATAAAGTGAACGAAGATCACTTGGTAGTTAGTAGTTCTTTTTCAATTATCCAAGTTTAACAAAACAATTTTAGCAACGTCAATGTATGTAATCCTAAGTGTTTTGTTTAACCCATCCAATATCTTCTGAATGTCACTTCTAGGCAACACTGCATTATCATTCTCAGTGGTGATTTTAGCATGTAAATCTTGGTGTGGCAAAAAAACGAACAAATGGGATGCATGCCAGCAAAGCCACAACACAACACTAAACAATAAATTAATTGCACTATAACGGGGACAAACAGTGCCCACAAACTGTTAGGGTCAACTTAAAGCTGTCCCAACAGCAGTCCCAACACCTTACCACTGCAACACCTGGCTATCAGCGTCTTTGTCTGGCATTGAAACAGTTAATTCAGCCTCATTTACTGCCTTTTAAAAAAACATAGTTGATATGGCTGACTTGCTTAAACAAATGTAGTTTCTGCTGACAATTGAGATGTACAAACTATGGAATAAGGGGACGACAAGAGGATAAGAGGCAATCCGTAATTTCGATCAAGACGTTAATTAGCGAACTAGGACGGATATAGTCAATATAACTATTTGTTTAGCACTTTTGAAATGTACAGCGACAGAATTCTGAACATGGGCCGTTTTTACAGTGTTCTCCCTGTACACCAAGTCAGAAGCGTAGAATAAATAAAGGGGGCATTTATGCAGACAATGAAAGCTCTTACAAAATTTGATGATTACATTTCTCTAAAACAGGTTATAGGCTACATGTGCACCACCATGTCAGAACAGTAGGTGAAATTAAGAGGGGTAAATAGACCAAATTATCAATCAATCAAATGTATTTATAAAGCCCTTTTTACATCAGCTGATGTCACAAAGTGCTATACAGAAACCCAGCCTAAAACCCCAAACAGAAGCAATGTAGATTTGGGACCACACAGCCACTGTCACTGATTCCTTCCAAACCACTCATTGTTGAATTTGACGATGACTGCTAGCTAAGATTTTGAAAGCAGTCCATTCAAAGCTACTGTACATATAATGTGAATTGATGTAATTTTATGGGTGGCCAATGACATTGATCCTTCTTGTATGGGCACTTCTAATGTAACGTAGTGTCCCCATGAGTGACAGAACACTGAGCCAATCATGGTGCAACGCTCTGTATTTTCTGCTGGTCTGCCCCACCACCACAGAAAGCACTGAGCTAGGCTGAAACACCTGCATTTTGAAGCTGCCTTACTTAAGAAAACATAAAAGAGACCATGTATGTATGCGGCTTTATTAACTCAGTGATATATACATTTTTTACATTGTTTGCAAGCTGATATGTGACACGTATTAATGCCAAAATAACATGCAAAACAGGCAAGACCCCCCCCCCCAAAAAAAATGTGGGGCTTAAAACAGGGTCACCACTGATCAATCTAATGTCTGTGTAACGTTACTTTGAAAAATGTGGGTCAGGATCATATGTTCACAACAAATAACGTTCTATGTATGGTTGTTTTTAATAAAAGTTTTAGTAAAGTGAATATGTCTATTCCATGTTGGTTCAAAGTCATTTCATTTAAAAGACTTGGATACATCGTCGATTTGAATCAGTGTGTGCCCCGTTAGATGTTTACAAAACAATTGGTTCTTAGCTTAAGACAATATTACACAGATTAGCTAATGGTTACAGAAATCAGGAATGCAGACAGGCTCTATAGACCTCTATATCTATATGAGTGAATGTGTCCAACCCATCACCACCTGTTATGTTGGGCACCAACAGACCAAAAAGGATCTTATTATTACAGTCTCCCTAGGCAGACGGATTGCCTACAATGATGTATATTCACAGATGAAAGGGGGTTAGTTAAAATATTTGGTACATCACTGGTTGCCTTCCAAAATGTCAACAATGTTCCAGGACATTCTGGTCTCATAGACTAGACGTAACATAGTAAATGTAACTGACACACAATGAGTATGATATGTTATGTTTGGTATGGTTACATAAGACAGATGGTTACTTAACTCGTGTGTAGTCTTAACATTGTCAGTATGTCAACATCCCTCGTCTACTGCTGTCTTGACTAGTTCTTATTGTTTTATTTCACTGTAGAACCCTCAGTCCCGCTCAACTTGCCTTAGATAGCTCTTTTGTCCCACCCCCCTCACACATGGGGAGACCTCACCTGGCTTAACTGGTGCCTCCAGAGACAAAACCTCTCTCATCGTCACTCAACGCCTAGGTTTACCTCCACTGTACTCACATTCTCCCTTGTCTGTACCTTATGTCCTGAATCTATTCTACCACGCCCATAAATCTGCTCCTTTTATTCTCTGTTCCCAACGCACTAGACGACCAGTTCTTATAGCCTTTAGCCTTACCCTTAGCCTACTCCTCCTCTGTTCCTCTGGTGATGTAGAGGTTAACCCAGGCCCTGTAGCCCCAAGTACCACACCTATTCGCCAGGTGCTATCATTTGTTGACTTCTGTAACTGTAAAAGCCTTGGTTTCATGCATGTTAATATCAGAAGCCTCCTCGCTAAATTTGTTTTATTCACTGCTTTAGCACACTCCGCCAACCCTGACGTCCTAGCCGTTTCTGAATCCTGGCTTAGGAAGGCCAGCAAAAATTCTGAAATTTCCATCCCCATCTACACCATTTTCCACCAAGATAGAACTGCCAAAGGGGGAAGAGTTGCAATCTACTGGATACATAGTCTGCAGAGTTCTGTCATGCTATCCAGGTCTGTGCCCAAACAGTTCGAGCTTCTACTTTTAAAAATCCACCTTTCCAGAAATAAGTATTTCACTGTTGCTGCTTATAGACCCCCCTCAGCCCCCAACTGTGCCCTGGACACCATATGTGAATTGATTGCCCCCCCATTTATCTTCAGAGTTCGTACTGTTAGGTGACCTAAACTGGGATATGCTTAACATAACATGAAGCCAAGATTCAACTCTTCGGCCTGAATGCCAAGTGTCATGTCTGGAGGAAACCTGGCACCATCCCTACGGTGAAACATGGTGGTGGCAGCATCATGCTGTGGGGATGTTTTTCAGTGGCAGGGACTGAGAGACTAGTCAGGATCGAAGGAAAGCTGAACGGAGCAAAGCACAGATAGATCCTAGATGAAAACCTGCTCCAGAGCGCTTAGGACCTCAGACAGGGGCGAAGGTTCAACTGCCAGCACGACAATGACCCTAAGCACACAGCCAAGACAGCACATGAGTGGCTTCGGGATAAGTCTCTGAATGTCCATGAGTGGCCCAGCCAGAGCCCGGACTTGAACCCGATCGAACATCTCTGGAGAGACCTGGAAATAGCTATGCAGCGAAACTCCCCATCCAACCTGACAGAGCTTGAGAAGACTTTTCTATGCAGAAAAACCCTGCATTGTTGAGTTTGACTAACTTATCCACAGACAGTCTTTAGTTTACATAGCTAGCTAGCTAAATTACATGGATGCTGATATGGATACTACACCTGATTTTGAATGATCTGCATGCTCACCCTCAATCCCTCTATTCCAGAAAAAGTCCAAGAAAACGACCGAAACATTGACCTTCAAGAGACCAGAGGGGATGCACAGAGAGGTTAAATGCCCTGCTCTACTCAGATAAGTAGGAACCCTGTTTGACCCAAACGTCCCGTTTCCAGCTGGCCTGCCTCTTGGTTTGAGCATTAACCTAGCTTAGTACTTGAACACTGATCCCTCATAGAATTTGATGTGATTTAAATGTTTTATTAATTTATCACTGCATTAATAAGGCTTGTCATTTTATTAAAGTATACTGACCACCCCCTGTCTCTCAGCAGAAATGCTCTGCTCCTGCTGCCCAGCGACACCACTCAGGGCTACCGGACGGTGAAGGCCAAGCTGGGCTGTAAGCCGGATACAACCCTGGAAATGGATGCCCTTCACAAACACTGCCCGCCAACACGGAGCCATCTTCCACCACTGGAGACGCATGGCAGAGGAGCAAGGACTACCCCTTCGCCCACTTCAACAAGGTAAATAGAGGGTTCTCTCTCTCTCTGCCGTCATTCTCACTCTCTTTGTCTCTGTCTGGCTGTTTATTTCTCTGTTGTTCTCTCCATCACTGTTGGTCTCACACACTCCATCTCTCTACCTCTCACCTCCCCCTTTCTCTCTCCCCTCCCTCTCTCTCTCTCCCTCCTCCGTCTCTCTCTTTTCCTCCCCCCCGTGTCTCTGTCTCTCTCCCGCTTTCACCCCGTTTCTCTCTCTCCCCCCCTCCCCATCTCTAGGCAGTGCAGGTGCCAGTGTACCCGGAGCAGGAGTATCAGATGTATCTCCATGACGACGGCTGTACCAAAGCAGAGACGGACCAACTGTTTGACCTGTGCGAGTGCTTTGACCTGCGGTTCATCGTCGTCCACAACCGCTCCTACCATCAGCGGAGGCTATCTATGACTGACATTACACACACACTTTAAATACTTCATTTGAATCCACAAATCACATCGCAGTCAGGAAGGATTTAAACATTTAAAAACGTTTCAATTTGAATATTGCCATTTTTTAAAAGCACATTTTGGAATGTGATACTTCATGAAATACAATGTCTTTCCATTATAATAGACATTCCGTAAACATTCCAGGAATTTGTGCTTTCAGAAACGTTCAACAACCTGAAGGAATGTTACTACAACATTTGTGCACACTGAGCAAGGTCCGGGCTGCAACATGGACAGAGCCCAAGATCTACATATTTGTTGCGCGTCACGAGAGTCGCAGGAAACAGCAGTTGCAGAGACCATTCAACCGCACGCCTGATCAGGTTAGCAGCACGCACCTAAGCATACCTACACAGGAGTAGCTGTGAACTGGACATGCTACCTTGTCCCGGACCTGCTGTTTTGGACTCTCTCTCTACCGCACCTGCTGTCTCTAACTCTGAATGATTGTCTATGAAAAGCCAACTGACTTTTACCGGATGTGCTACCTGTCCCAGACATGCTGTTTTCAACACTCTAGAGACAGCAGGAGCGGTAGAGATACTCTGAATGATCGGCTATGAAAAGCCAACTGACATTTACTCCTGAGGTGCTGACCTGTCGCACCCTCTACAACCACTGTCATTATTATTTAACCCTGCTGGTCATCTATGAATATTTGAACATCTTGGCCATGTTCTGTTATAATCTCCACCCGGGAAAAGCCAGAAGAGGACTGGCCATCCCTCATAGCCTGGTTCCTCTCTAGGTTTCTTCCTAGGTTCTGGCCTTTCTATGGAGTTTTTCCTAGCCACCGTGCTTCTTCATCTGCATTGCTTGCTGTTTGGGGTTTTAGGCTGGGTTTCTGTACAGCACTTTGTGACATCGGCTGATGTAAAAAGGGCTTTATAAATAAATGTGATTGATAGAACGTCAGAGACAGAGGTGCCTAAGGAAATGCTCAAGTCTGACATGTTTTCCCTCCCTGGCTGGACCATCGACGCCACCTCCACTTAAACTACTCCTTTAATGAACTGCATCATCATCCAGCCGTGGAAGACCATATCCCATGAACTGCCATCTGGCTGGCAGATTTTTTTTCTCCCAATTCTATTTTTTTGTGAGGTTCTGTATGAAAAGCGCTATTCAAAAATAAATCTATTATTATTAAGACAATTCCACTGTTAGTGTTTTGAAGGTGCAGCTTATTTCACCTCCTGTTCTTATGGATATGCCTTTTTGAGCTTCTTGTCTCGATTCCCCAGTTTGGATCCAACATTTTATGCTGTGTTATAGTCCAGGGTCGTATTCACTAGGGCAAAAAAAATTTGCAACGGAAAACCAAAATAAAATTTCTTAGTGGACAAGCTCAGATAGTACCTCCCTGTTTCAGTTCATTGTTAATTTTTGTCCTGATGAACATGACCCAGCACTCACGTTGCACTTCCCCGTTTTGCCCTGCAGGTGGAAGAAGAGGAGTATCTGATGCAGGAGCTGCGGAAGATTGAGAGCAGGAAAAAGGAGCGTGAGAAGAAGGCCCAGGTCCTGCAGAAGCTCATCACGGCCGCCGACACCAGCACAGAGATGAGACGTGCATAGCGCAAGGCCAGGAAAAAGAAGCTCCTACTGAAATGAGAGACCGTGAAACCGGTAAATCAACCATCACCCCCCCATGCTTTTGTAGAGATCTGAGAGTATCTGATAGTTGTGAGAAATATGGTGAAGGACTCCACCTTGCCCTCCAATAGGCCATGTGCAATTCTCAACTCCTATCAATATTTTTTGGTGTGTGTGGTTACGATTTCAAGTGTGTTTTGCATTTAAAGGACCCCGATGCCACCCTGCTTTTTAAAAAAGTTGCTAAGTCTGTCTTGCTCACCTCTCTACTGTCTCCGTCTGTCCACAACAGGCTGTTCCTGAGATGGCAGGCATCAAATTCCCTGACTTCAAATCAGCTGGAGTCAGAGGGTAAGCATGGCCATTCACTAAAACGATCAGTTGCATATGATTTATATATAGGAACTGCATATGGGTTTTGCTTAGATTGTTCCCCTCCTAAATATCATCCTAGGACCTCAACTTTACAAAAGGCCAATATAAAGCACTCGTCTCAAACAATCAATTTGAGATGGTTTTGGAAAACTCTCCAGCAACGTTCCATTTTTATAAGGGTCCAAAAGATCCATTTATTTTACTTTAAGTCACCGGTCTAGCATGCGTGGTCTCATAGCTTGTGATGTATGCTGAGAGTGGCTGGAGCATGTTAGACCTGGCCCTAAGTCCCAAATGGCACCCTATTCCCTATGTAGTGCACTACTTTTGACCAGGGCCCATAGGATTCTGGTCAAAAGTGGTGCACTTTATAGGGAATAGGGTGCCATTTGGGAGGTGGGACACAGTCCTAGCTCTCATTAGCAAAAACCATGATTTATGCCGTTTGTGGCGCACTAATATCTGTAAGACGTAGCAGCAGAGGGAGCTTATTCATCTGAAAGACTGATGGGGAGCCGTTACTCTCTATGCAAAATGCATTAGGGCTAAAGGAGTGGAGCTCTCCTCAGATAATCTGTCAGATAGACTCGGCCGGATAAATACATTTTGATCGGCCCCGCTGAAGTGCATTTCATACGAATAAACCGCCAGAGGTGAGGACGTTTATCCATATATTGCTGACACCCCCGACTTATTGTGTGTGTTACAGATGAAACTGCCGAGCTCGGTAGGCCAGAAGAAGATCAAGGCCATTGAGAAGTTTGTGACGGAGCGGGAAGTGGGTGAGTGCACATTTACCACCTACCACCACCATATCCTAGGACTAAATGATACGGAAAGCAAACCAAGGCACTATCTCACACAAGCTATAGAAATAACATCTACCACACCAATCTGAATAGAGAAAACAGAAATCAGAAAGCATTGACAAAAAAAATTGGCTAAACCTGTAAGAGAGACCATCCCAAAAATACCAACGCACTCTTACCAGGTAGTGGAGTTACAACGCCTTTTGAGTTTGCATATCCATGTAGGAATAGTAAAACAAGGCAAACTATTTGGTTACTGACAATGCATTGCGGTTTCACACAACCTAAATCAGGGCTCAAAGTGGTACGCGGGATACTTTCTGCGTGTTTCTAATTCCATCTTTCCCTACTCTGTTCTCTCTGTGTAGACCTGAACCCCAAGCCCACGGAGGAGATGGTCCAGATGTTCAATGAGCTGCTCATTGGCATGGTGCTGGTCTAGGAGCTGAAGCAGGCCCATGGTAACTGTGAGTACGAACAACAGATGCCCCGCCACTTCTACAAGGTCCTGCTGCTGAAGGCTGGAGGAGGGGTGGGCCCTGTCAGGCCCCCAGGGGGATGAGGACTGGGGGGCCTGGAGGTGCCCGGCCCCGATGACATCAATGGGGAGGCCAAGGAGCAGATCATCGACGTGGTGGGAGCCCCACTCACCCCCAACTCAGTAAGTCTTTTAACCCACCCCACACACACAAACCTGGGTTGTTTTCATTAGGCACCATACGGAATAAAACGGATATAAACGAGGAGGGACTACCGGAGCTTGTCCTATGAGGAATGCCTGTTTTCGTTGTCCGTCGCTATACGTTCTGATATAGTGTACCCTAATGAATACAGCCCGGCTGTCTAACAGGAGTTGGCTGAATAGAACTTGTCAAAGAGAATACATTTAGGTAGTGTTCCAATGGGCACTGTCATAGTTGCATGTGAAATTATGCAGATATGTTCTGGACCAATGGCTGACAGCGTTTGGTGTATTCTTTGTCATTCCAGCATAAACGCAGAGAGTCCGCCTCCAGTTCCTCGTCCATCAAGTAGGTGGAGAAGCTTTGACGTGGAAAATGAGCCCTGGGGTTTTATGTGACTGAGGAGGAAAGGAGAGAGGATGAGGTCACATCCCACCCTGGCCTCAGTGGAGTGGCCTGTAGAGCTGAGGGTTGGAGAAAGGAGGAGGGTTTGTCATCCATCACATCACCCCCCGACAAATAACAAATAACCAAGCCCCCCCCCCCCCTAAATGTGACTGATGCTCCTGTACAATAACCCCACCACCCACCACCACCCCAGGCCCAACATCCACTCTCCCCTTTACAGCAATATCATGACAAATACAACGACTGACATTCCTTTTCATTACTCTTCCTCTCCCTCCTTTGTGCAGGCTGAGATGAGGCCAGATAAACTGTAAATAGCCAGACCGAGCTAATAGAGCCATGGTGGAGAGATGAGTCTACTGTCTATTTGAGATTGAACCAGGGCCTGTTTTTCCAAAAGCATCTTAAGGCTAAATTCTAACAATTTAATTTAGCCTTTATATGCTTTTGGGAAACCAGGCCCATAAATAAGGGCAATCTCTGACCACAGTTTCATCATGCTGTTTTGTTACCTGGGTTATGTCGTTTTGTGTTCTCTCTTAGTGGAGGCACCCCTGTCATTGCATTAAAAGCAGCAGCCATGGAAAGTGCCATTTCAGATAAGTCAAAAGGTTTTTGCTTATCTTGGCTTGTGGGAGAGTTTGATCAAGCTAAGATGGACTGCTGTCCTCACTGAATCAGAAAAGAGTTGAAAGCAACCTACAAGATTGTCCAAATCAATAAACCTATTTTTTTCCCCCAAATTGTCTTGTGTGTTCTAATATCTCATTTGTAGCATAGTTCTCTTATTGAAGTCTTGCTAGAATCGGTGTAGTATAATGGGTCTGTAATCAGCACATAAAACATCTAAAGGCACGAGCTTGAAACTAACACCAGAAGATCCGGCATGGGGTGGAACGAGATTGAGAAGACAGCGCAGAACAGAGTGTGACCGAGAGGAGTTGAAAAGTTGCTTTTCAATGTCTTTACAGCAATGACAAAAAAAAACGTATTTTCAACGTGTTGTGCTCATAGACCCGTCGCTTTGCCAGGGAGCATCCCTGAGTACTAATCGGTCTAAATTTAAATCATGCTCTGCAGCAGTGATGTAAGATTTATTCCGAAACAATTAATGTTGAAAATAAATGTGATGTAAAGCTGTAAGATCATGACATGTTGGCCTTGCCTGCCATTCCAGTTAAATTACAAAAGAGTTCATTAATATGTTAATTAGGCCATGTTATTTTTTTGTTTACGCTGGCCACTGGAACAGCATTAGATTTCTCATAATATTGCTAATTGCATGTCAATGATGCTATTGAGCTCATTTGGGCATGAATGTGTACGCAAATGTCACGTAAAAGGGGTTGGCTGGTAAAGTATGCGCGCATCTTTGAATGAGAATTATCGATAGTTTAAAAAAATATATATATTTGGGGAAGATTTTAATGATTTACATAGGGAAGATGTTAATGATATCACACAGGGATAACTGCATAGCTGAACATATTAGAAAACTCAGTGCAAGAGCTGAGACCGATAACGTTTATAAGGTTGCGCATTGAAGTGGAGGCAACGCCACTATTCCATGCGCTCTTTTATGACGTTTCATTCCAGAATCTGTAGGTAGTTAAACTCCAACAAATAAATTCGATAGGCTATCACTTGGATGACATTTCAAACAAGATCTTTCATCGCAGACTTCCATTCAGCGCAAAATAAGATTTATCCAAACTTCTCAACAAAGGAATTCAAAAATGGGCAACGTGAGTAGGCAAATGTACTTGATCGTTTTTCAGTTGTTGACAGGTTTACTGTTTTGAGGTAACCCTAATAATATTTTTTTTATAAACAATTCGACAGGTTTGGCCTGTAGGCCTACAAAAGCCATCCTTACTAGTATAGAAAAGATTCCCAGAGCCTTTCAAATCATGATGTCCATGTATTTAGAAATTCCAATTGTTAACTCATAACACACTTTTCAGGTTTGGGAGTCCAACCTGTGTGTCCACCCCACAAATCCCTCAGCAATCAGGATGATCCTGAGAAGGGTTGGTTTTCCAGGCTCATCTCAGAAGGCTGTGTGGAGTCCTGTGCTGACCCAGCTGTCCCAGAGTGCTGTACACCATGTGGATGCCAGTGCCAATGCCAGTCATGACCTTTCCTGCCCCCTGACAGTGGAGCTGTTGAAGGCAAGAAATCTTTACATTCCTTGGTTGAAGGATGGTCCTCCTGCCAATCATGAAGTGAGCCAGCTCAAGAGGCCTAAACTGTCATGCCCCAAGTTGACCCAGCTGTCCCAGGGTTCTGTGCAGCATGTGGGGGCCGGTGCCAAAGCCAGTCAGGTATCCTCGTACCTTTCTTGGAAGAGGCTGAAGAATTTTATTGCGGAACAGAAGAAGGTGAGCCAGCCCAAGAGGCCTAAACTGGTCCCCAGCATCAGGGACTCCAAGGACCCCAGCCCACTACGACAGAAGCAGCAGCGACAGAGGAAGAGGCCAGCCGATAAGGTGTATGGCAGCAGGGGGTGCACGAGAGCAGCCAAGAAGGACATCTCTGGAGATCTGGCCCAGCTCAAGCCTTGTCAGTCCACAGGAGACACCTGGAACAATACAGACACTGGGTAAATATCATTACAGCTAATACTGTATTATGGAATTTGTATGATTTTGTTAATTTAATGACCCAATATAATTCAATAGCTCTGGTTTCCCGCGAAGACTAGAAACAAGGTAGGTCCCATACTGTACAATGATAGAGTTGGCTACAACACATACCAGTACAGTATGGAACCAGGCCAGGAACAAGGTGTTATGTGAGGCTGTGTTTGTATCCTATAGAGCTGAAGAACCTCGTCGTCTGGAGGTTATGAAGAACCTGACAGGCCTGTGGGGCAGCACTGGGCAAGGCCAGCCTCAGCCGACTCCACGAGCCAACCGTCTCAGCCCCTCCCTGGCCCAGTACTTAGCCTCAACTGTCACACCGAGGACCTTTGACCTCCAGATAATGGGCATGACCTCTGACCTAATGGACTTCTTGGACATGCCCGAGGAGAGACTGTCTATAGAGCTTTGGGACCTCGGGGAGGGCACAGGGGACCAGCGCTACAAAGCCAACTGGCAATTCTCCGGAGAGCACGGCAATGTGCTGATGGAGGGAATCTGGCTCCAGAAAGACGACAACTGGTGATTTGGAGACCTCAGTTCGCCCAAACGCTTCCTCAGTAGGAAAGAGGAGGGAGCTTATCTGCTGATATTCACTCATTCATATGCACACATCAGTAAAGGCTTTGAGGAAAATAGAAATTGCAATTGGAAGTTCAGTTTACTTTCTGAATTTAAAAGGAATTGACCCCAACCCCGGAACAAATACACACAGGCACACACAAAAAAGAATGGCTCTTGAGGATTGCAGTATCTTATCATTTTGATATACAATTAATATTTTCATTAGCATAAATAGTCAGTCTTGTGTTTTTATTCACCTTTAAAATCCTGCCATGACAACCAGAGAAGTGTGGCATTGTAGGGCTGCTGTGTCTGTGCATTTGAATAGTCTAAAACGTCATGAACTGATGGTGTCACAGGTGGGATCTGAACCCTGGTTTACTGCGTGAGAAACCACCATCTTAACAATTAGGCCAATAGATAATTCCTCCATTACACTGGCATAAGGGCCACTTATAGCAATTCATCTCTACCAGGTATAGTAGGGCGAAATATTTAATAACTGATAAGTCATGTTTCTTCCCTGAAAGGAATATAGATGTGTTGATCCCCAGGATGGGATATATGAGGATGATATGTCCACCCAAGCATCCAGACGCATGAAATAAATTAGCTTCTAAAATGCAATTGATTGCTGAAATTAATGGATTTACGTTAATGATTCTATATTTTATTCGCTTTTATACAGCGCACGGTTATCTTTGAGCTTGTGAAAAAGTGAGTTTGTTTCAGTGTCAATTGGCGCTTTTTTTACTCATTCATCTAGAGTGTGCTATTTAAATGACTGATTTAAGTTGGGGTTTTGGTTAATTCAGATGGTATTTACAGTGCCTTCAGAAAGTATTCACACCCCTTGACTTTCTCCACATTTTGTTGTGTTACAACCTGAATTTAAAATGGATTCATTTGAGATTTGTTTTGTCACTGGCCTGCAAACAATACCCCATAATATCAAAGTGGAATTTAGTTTTTAGAAATGTATACAAATGAATTAAAAGTGAAAAGTTGAAATGTCTTGAGTCAATAAGTATTCAACCCCTTTGTAATGGTAAGCCTAAATAAGTTCAGGCATAAAAATGTGCTTAACAAATCACATAATACGTTCCATGGATAAGTTCCATGTGTGCAATAATAGTGTTTAACATGATTTTTGAATGACTACATCATCTCTGTACCCCACACATACAATTATCTGTATGGTCCCTTAGTTGAGCAGTGCATTTCAAACACAGATTCAACCACAAAGACCAGGGAGGTTTTCCAATGCCTCACAAAGAAGGGCAACTATTGGTAGATGGGTAAAAATTTTAAAAAGCAGACACTGAATATCCCTTTGAGCATGGTGAAGTTATTAACTACACTTTGGATGGTGTATCAATACACCCAGTCACTACAAAGATACAGGCGTCCTTCCTAACTCAGTTGCCGGAGAGGAAGGAAACCGCTCAGGGATTTCACCATGAGGCCAATGGTGACTTTAAAACAGTTACAGAGTTTAATGGCTGTGATAGGAGAAAACTGAGGATGGATCGACAACATTGTAGTTACTCCACAAGACTAACCTTAATGACTGATTGAAAAGAAGGAAGCCTGTACAGAATAAAAATGTTCCAAAACATTCATCCTGTTTGCAATAAGGCACTAAAGCCTTCCTCTCCGCATTTATAAAATTGCTTATTCCAGTTACTAATAAGCATGAACCCCATAAGAAAAGTACTTTAAAAACTGTTAAATCCCCATGGATTGATGAGGAATTAAAAAAAAGTAGAAAAAAAATTGTATGGTTGAGAGGGACCAGGCAAAAGAAATGGCAAATTAGTCTGGCTGCACAGCTGTCACTTGTGCTCCCTCTCCTGCCTCTAGGTCACCAGGCTGCTCGTTATGGCGCACACCTGTCACCATCGTTATGCGCACCTGGAAGTCATCAGACTCACCTGGACTCCATCACTTTCCTGATTACCTTCCCTATATGTCACTCCCTTTGGTTCCTTCCCCAGGCATTATTGTTTCTGTGTCATGTCTGTGCGTTGTTCGTGGTTCTTATTTTGTATTATGTTGAGTTAATTTATTAAAACACTCACTCCCTGAACTTGTTTCCCAACTCTCACCACACATCGTTACAGAATAACGCCTCACCTAAGGGAACCATCCTGACTGGCTGAGTTTTATTTTATTTATATAATAATTTTTTTCTTCGGTGGGAATGACATCGGGTCCGGGAGCCGCTACAGACTCATGCCTCAGACAGATCGCCAGGCTCCCCTGCCTCCGCCGGCTCTCATGCCTTAGCCGGATCACCAGGCTCCCCTACCTCAGCCGACTCGTCTGGCTTTCATGCCTTCGCCGGATCGCCAGGCTCCCCTGTTTCCACCGGCTCGTCAGGCTCTCATGCCTCAGCTAGATCGCCAGGCTCCTCTGCCTCAGCCGGTCTGTCAGGTTGCCATGCATCAGCAGGGGTGACCGGTCTGCTCCTGATCCCCAGGACATCCCTTTGGTTGGCGTCCTGCGGCTGGAGCCGAACGCGCCGGGGAGGGGGTACCGTCACGTATGCTCTCTCTCTAGGTCACCATGCTCCCGCGTCTCAGCCAGACCGACAGGTTTCCCGCGCCTCAGCAGAGGTGACCGGTCTGCTCCTGATCGTCATTTTGGTCAGCGTCCTGCGGCTAGAGCCTCGCGTCGGAGGGGGTACTGTCACTTGTGCTCCCTCTAGGTCACCAGGCTGCTCGTTATGGCGCACCCCTGTCACCATCGTTATGCAGAACCTGCACGTCACCTGGACTCCACCACTTCCCTGATTACCTTCCCTATATGTTACTCCCTTTGGTTCCTTCCCCAGGCGTTATTGTTTCTGTTCCTGTGTCATGTCTGTCCGTGCTTGTTATTTTGTATTATGTTGTGTTTATTAAAACACTCACTCCCTGAACTTGCTTCCCGACTCTCAGCGCACATCGTTACAAAAGCTGATCGGCAAATGTACTATAAATTGAGAAATCATGTGACTAAAATAAGAAACTGTATTATGAAACAAATGACACAAAGAATGATAGTAAAAAGCTTTGGAGCACCTTAAATTAAATTTTGGGCAAAAAGGCAAACTCAGCTCCATCATTCATTGATTCAGATGGTTCATTCATTACAAAACCCACTGATATTGCCAACAACTCAAATAATTTTTTTTCATTGGCAAGATTAGCAAGTTTAGGCATGACATGCGAACAACAAATTCTGAACCTACACATCCATGAATAACTGAAAATATTATGAAAGACAAATGTAATTTTGAATGCTGTAAAAGAGGTAAAAAAAATGTGTTGTCTATCAACAATGACAAGCTGAGTCTGACAACTTGGATGGAAAATTACTGAGGATGATAGCGGACTGTATTGCCACTCCTATTTGTCATTTCTTCAATCTAAGCCTACAGGAAAACGTGTGCCCTCAGGCCTGGGGGGAAGCAAAATTAATTCTGCTATCCAGGAATAGCAAAGCACCCTTTACTGGTTCAAACAGCCTACCAATCTGCCTGCTACCAAGCCTTAGTAAACTTTTTGAAAAAATGGTGTTTGACCAGATACCATGCTATTTCCCAGTAAACAAAGAATCAACTTTCAGCACGCTTATAGGAAAGTGCACTCAACATGTAGGGCACTTATGATTGGCTGAAAGAAATTGATAAGATAGTTGGAGCTGTTTTGTTAGACTTCACTGCAGCTTTTGACATTATCGAACATAATCGGCTGCTGGAAAAACATATTTTTTATGGCTTTACATCCCCTGCTATAGCATGGATCCGAAGTTATCTAACAGAACACAGATGGTGTTTTTTAATGGAAGCCTCTCCAACATAATCCAGGTAGTCAGGCATTTCCCAGGGCAACTGTCTAGGCCTCTTCATTTTTAAATCTTTACTAATGACCTGCCACTGCCACTGAATAAAGCCTGTGTGTCTATGTATGCTGATGACTCAACACTACACACGTCAGCCCTCCACAGCAAGTGAAAAATCACTGCAACACTTAACAAAGAGCTGCAGTCAGTTTTAGATTTGGTGGCAAGTAATAAACTAGTCCTAAATATTTCCAAAACTAAAAGCATTGTATTTGGGACAAATCATTCACTAAACCCCAAACCTCAACTAAATCTTGTAATTAATAATGTGGAAATTGATCAGTTTTAGGATACTAAACTGTTTGGTGTAACCCTGGATTGTAAACTGTCATGGTCAAAACATTGATGCAACAGTAGCTAAGATGAGGAGAGTTCTCTCCGTAATAAAGCGCTGCTCTGCTTTCTTGACATTGCCATCAACAAAACAAGTCCTACAGTCCCTAGTTTTGTCACACCTGGACTACTGCCCAGTTATATGATCAAGTGCCACAAAGAGGGACACAGGCAAATTACAGTTTGCCCAGAATAGAGCAGCACGGCTGGTCTTAAACATTCACGGAGAGAACAACAAGATGCATGTTAGTCTGTCCTGGCTCACAGTGGTGGAGAGATTGACTGCATCACTACTTGTCTTTGTGTAGTTTTGACATGTTATTAAAAGCACAGAGCTGTCTGTTCAAACGACTAGCACACAACTCAGACACCCATGCATACCCCACAACACATGCCACTAGGGGTCTCTTCACAGTCCCCAAGTCCAGAACAGACTGTAAAAAGTACAGTACTACACAGGGCCATGACTACAGGGAATTCTATTGCACATCAAGTAACTCATGCAAGCAGTAAAATCAGATTTTAAAAAACAACACCTTATGGAACAATGCGGACTGTGAGGAGACCCACACACAGGCACACACACACACACGCCAGAGCATGCACTCTACACGTGTATGTATGGTGCTATTATAAATGTTGTATTTTACATATGTAGTGGTGAAATAATGTTATATGTACTGTGTTTTATAGAATTTTTGTTTTTTTTTTCCATCATTTGTTTGGACCCCAGGAAGAGTAGTTGCTGCCTTGGCAGGAACTAATGGGGATCCTTGATAAATACAAATTCAAAGTAAAACTGCAAAAAAAATGTGGCAAAGAAAGAAACTTTATGTCCTGAATACAAAGCGTTATGTTTGGGGCAAATCCAACACAACACATCACTGAGTACCACCCTTCATAATTTCAAGCATGGTGGTGGCTGCATCATGTTATGAGTATGCTTGTCATCGGCAAGGACTAGGGAGTCTTTTTAGGATCAAAATAAAAGTCCAGGCAAAATCCTACAGGAAAACCTGGTTCAGTCTACTTTCCAACAGACACTGGGAGACAAATTCACCTTTCAGCAGGACAATAACCTAAAACACAAGGAGTTGTTTACCAAGACGACATTGGCACCCCAGTGGTGGAACACGCTCCCTCACGACGCCAGGACAGCGGAGTCAATCACCACCTTCCGGAGTCACCTGAAACCCCACCTCTTTAAGGAATACCTGGGATAGGATAAAGTAATCCTTCTAACCCCCCCTTAAGATTTAGATGCACTATTGTAAAGTGGTTGTTCCACTGGATATTATAAGGTGAATGCACCAATTTGTAAGTCGCTCTGGATAAGAGCGTCTGCTAAATGACTTAAATGTAAATGTAAATGAATGTCCCTGATTGGCCTAGTTACAGTTTTGAGTTAAATCGGCTTGAAAATCTATGGCAAGATTTTGAATTCAGGCTGTAACACATAAAAATGTGGAATAAGTCAAGGGGTATGAATACTTTCTGAAGGCACTATAAATACCATCTGAATGGTTTATTTCTAACTGTGTGTGCGTGTGTTTGTAATCATGCCATATGCTTTTCATTTGGAGGAACCTGCAGGTGTTGGACAGGAGAGAGCATATCTGAGGGACTCACAAGCTGTTTTCAGTGGAAGGAGGTGTACATTGCCCCGAGATGCTGATCTGGGGTCAGTTTTGCATCTTCTCCACTAATGGTTACGGTTAGGATGGAGGAGGGGGTGGGGGGGTGTGATCCTTGATCTGTACCTAGGGGAAACTTCATCCCTGAGCGTGGGAGGTGGTGAGAGGCGGGTAAACATGGGTAAATGGATTCCTGGTGTCTATATTTCATGTTGAAAATTGGCTCGTAAATCCACTGGTTTTGATCTATGGAACCCTTCGCCGCTTGAAAAAACCTCCGTAAATGTGTAATTTCTCCCTTGACGGAACACAGACGAGAAGCGATCTTTCTTATTTTCTCTCTCTCTCTCTCTCTCTCTCTCTCTCTCTCTCTCTCTCTCTCTCTCTCTCTCCTCCTCTCTCTTCCATCCCCCTGTATTCAGTGGAGCGCTAGGCTCATGTTGGATTAATGCTCTCCTTTCCTCTCTCTCCTTTCATGCTCTTTTGATATCTTCTTTTCATCACCGCTCATCCATTTATCAAACCTGCTACTATGAGAGTGACTTTGCTTCTGAGATGTAGAAGGTGTGTGTGCTTGTGTTTGCATGTGTGGTGTGTGCGTGCACACACATGCGAGTGTAGAGTATAAACGCAGACATGATATTAATAAAAAATATATATTAATAAAAAAACAGGTCGAAGATGGGTAGGTGGGATGACTCGCTACTCATGTGTGAATGATAAAGACTCCCAACCAAATCCATCTGGATCAGCTGTAAGCTACACCACACGCTCCTCTGCTCCAGTATGTGTGTGCTCGCGAGCGTGTGTGTGAGTCCACGTGTGTGGTGGTGATGTGAAAAGCATGAGGCAGAACTCTATGGCTGAGTGGTTTATAATCTAACAGCAATGGCTGTTAGGTGATGGGAGGCAGATGGGATCTCTTTATCAACCCGTGGACTACGCCTTTAATCAGGGCCTAAGAGGTGTGAGGGGGGTTTATCATAATTGAACTGTATCCTGGATAATCGTACCTATATGTCACTGTTGCATGGCTGTGCCGGCTGAACAAGCTATGACTGGGAAGCGAGGAGGCATGATTGAACACAGAGTTAAGAGGAGAGACGTCTGGTAAAAGACATAGACAGAAGAGGGTTGCATCCCAAATGGCACCCTATGCTCTTTATATAGTGCACCATTTTTTGACCAACGGCCTCTGGTAAAAAGTAGTGCATTATAAAGGGAATAGAGTCCCATTTGGGATGCAGACAGGTATTACAGGAAGTGATATAGAAGGGCTGTTCTTGTCTGAAGATGGTGGATTCCTCTGCTGGTTACATTAGATTTTGTAGGTGGTGTGTTACATTTTCTCGATCTCATTTTTCCCAACACAGAACTCTGTGGTCAAGCTCTGTTCCCTCCTATTTCCCATCAATTAACCTGCGAATGGACAAAAGTGTTAATTAACCTCATGTCTCCTACCATGATAAATACCTATACAATGTGGTCATATACAATATGAAATTAGTGAAATCTTTTACTAAGATTGTGGAGGTTCTAAGCTAACATATGGAATAGAAATACCATGTCACACCCTGATCTGTTTCACCTGTCTTGTGCTTGTCTCCACCCCCTCCAGGTGTTGCCAATTTTCCCCATCATCCCCTGTGTATTTATACCTGTGTTTTCTGTTTGTTTGTTGCCAGTTCGTCTTGTCTCGTCAAGCCTACAAGCGTGTTTTCCCGTACAACTGCTCGCTTTAGTCCCTGTTTTCTAGTTCTTCCGGTTTTGACCATTCTGCCTGCCCTGACCCTGAGCCTGCCTCCCGTTCTGTACCTTTTGACACTGCCCTGGATTACTGACCTCTGCCTGCCCTTGACCTGTCATTTGCCTGCCCACTGTTTTGAAAATAAACTGTCTGCATCTGGGTCTTATCCTGAGTTCTGATAGTACGAACTTGCCATGACTGCCCCAGCAGACTTTCGTGGATTGTTTGTTAGGTGGCCAGCCACGACAGTAACCTCCCAGGCCCTCAGTAACCCCGCTGTCAGCAGTAACCCCTCAGTAATCGCCGGCTTCCCGAGAACTCGGCTTAACTCCTCTGAAATACTTTGCTGGAGAGTCAGGAACCTGTTGGGTGTTTCTCTCTCTGTGTTCCCTCATTTTCGAGCTGCAGCCCCATACTTCATAATGCTGATGCCCGGGAGGGCCCTTGCTTGGGCTACGGCGGTGTGGGAACAACAATCTGCCGTATGCTTCAGTCTGGAGGACTCTCCAGTTGTCCGGGAGAGAGAGGCTGCCCGGAAGTTACTCCAGCTTTGTCAAGACTCCCGCAGTGTGGCAGACTATGCTGTTGATTTTCGTATGTCGGCTGCCAAGAGTGCCTGGAACCCAGAATCTCTGTTTGACACGTTCCACCACGGATTATCGGAGGAAGTTAAAGACGAGCTCGCAGCCTGGGAGCTGCCTACGGATCTCGACTCACTCATCACCTTGACCATCCGGATCGATGAGCGGCTACGGGAACATAGGAGGTAGAGGTCTAATTCCAGTCCCACTCGCTCGTCCAAGGATACCACCTCGCCTCTGAGGAATACCGGAAGTCCCCGGCGTCTAAGTTTCAGAGAATCCGAGGTTATCCGAGTTCCCCCGAGAGTCTCCGAGGTCTGCCGACTCGCCTCTTCCGGAGCCGATGCAACTCGGCAGAGCTAACATCAAGAGTTGTCTGTATTGCGGCACTACCGGTCATTACATGTCTACCTGTCCAATTAAAGACATCAGTAGGTACGAGTACTCTGGTAGGCCATATGGAGAATTTTCCTTCTCCCCTTACTCGTACCCATCCCCATGCAATCCTGCGGTGGTGCGACCAGTATAAATCTCTCCGGCTACTCATTGACTCTGGGGCCAATTAGTGTCAGAGCTGGGCAACCCCACTCAGCCCCTCTCCATTCCCATGGACGTTAGAGCGCTGGATGGGTGCTCTATAGGCATTCACCAATAATACCACTCCTATCAACCTGCGAGTGTCAGGGAACCACAGTGAGACTATGCAGGTCATGCTCATCAAGTCTCCTCGGGTACCCGTGGTATTGGGATTTTCTTGGCTCCAGCGTCACAATCCCCTCATCGACTGGACTGCTGGTGCTATCATGGGCTGGAACCCGTTTTGCCACGCTCAATGCCTGAAGTCGGCGCAGCCTGCTCCGGGACATCTTCTTATGTGCTCGGAAAAAGCCTCGGACATCTCTGCCTTTCCCGCAGTGTACCAGGACCTCTGGTAGGTTTTCAGTAAGGCCCAGGCCACTTTGCTTCCTCCGCATCGACCCTATGACTGCATGATAGACCTTCTCCTGGGCGCTACACCACCCCGGGGACAGCTGTATTCACTGTTGGTATAGAGACCAAGGCTATGGAAACATACATTGAGGACTCCCTAGCTGCAGGGTGTATTTGTCTTTCTGCTTCCCCCGCCAGCATACCGGGGCCTCAATGACATCACGGTTACGAACCGCTACCTGCTACCACTCATAGCCTCGACTTTCGAGTCGCTCAGGGTTCATGTTTGTCTACCTCAACGAATCCTCGTCTTTTCCCTCTCAGCTCAAGAACACGTTCTCCATGTCCAACTAGTCCTCCAGCTTCTCCTGGAGAACCAGCTTTTTGTGAAAGCAGAAAAATGTGAATTCCATCGCTCCACCATCTCCTTCCTTGGATACATCATCACTGCTGGTAATGTACAGATGGATCCTGGAAAGGTGAGAGCGGTGGTGGATTGGCCCCAAACCACGTCCAGAGTGCAGCTGCAACGCTTCTTGGGATTTTACCATTTCTATCGCCGTTTTATCCGGGGTTACAGCGCCCTGGCTTCCCCCATTTCAGCCCTCAACTTTCCCAAGGTTCCGTTCACGTTGTCCCCAGCTGGTGACTGGGCGTTCCTGGATCTTAAAAACCCCTTCACCACAGCTCCCATATGAATTCATCCGGACTTGTACCGTCAGTTCGTGGTGGAGGTCGACGCTTCGGACGTCAGAGTCGGGACTGTCCTGTCCCAGTGTTCTGCGCCTTCTCCCATCGTCTTAACGTCACAGAGAAGAATTATGATGTGGGAAATCGAGAACTACTCGCGGTGGTGTTGGAGAACTGGAGGCACTGGTTAGAGGGGGAGGAACATCCATTCATTGTGTGGACGGATCACAAGAACCTGGAATATCTCTGCACCGTCTCAACTCCAGGCAAGCTCGATGGACCCTGCTTTTCACTCAGTTCAACTTTACCATCTCCTACCGCCCGGGGTCCAAGAATGTAAGCCAGATGCGCTTTCCCGCCACTACAGCCCCGCTGCTTCACCCTTGGACCCAGAGACCATACTTCCTACCTCGTGTCTGGCGGCTGTACTCATCTGGGGAATAGAGAACCAGGTCTGTGAGGCACAGCGTTCCTAGCCGGACCCAGCTAACTGGATGTTTGTCCCAGACATTGCCCGCTCCCCGGTCCTGGAATGGGCTCATTCCTCCAGGCTTGCCTGTCACCCAGGCTCCCGTCGGACCCTGGCCTTTGTCTGACAACTCTTTTAGTGGCCCACCATGGTCCCTGACGTCTCCGCGTTCATCGCTGCCTGCACTGTCTGTGCTCAGAATAAGATTCCTCTACAAGCTCCGGCTGGCCTCCTTCAACCACTTCCTGTCCCTCACCATCCCTGGTCACATATATCTCTGGACTTCATCACTGGTCTCGCTCCGTCTGATGGCAACACCACTATCCTTACAGTGCTGGACAGGTTTTCCAAAGGTGCCCATTTCATTCCCCTCCCCAAGCTACCCTGAGCCAAGGAGACGGCCCAGCTCATGGTGCAGCATGTCTTCCGGATCCATGGACTTCTGTTGGACATGGTCTCCAACCATGGTCCTCAGTTCTCGTCCCGGTTCTGGAAGGCGTTCTGCACACTCATTGGGTCGTCGGCCAGCCTGTCCTCCGGGTTTCACCCCCAGTCTAACGGCCAGTCGGAGCGAGCCAATCAGGACCTGGAGACAACTCTTTGCTGCATCATCTCCGCCAACCCCACCACCTGGAGCCAGAAACTTGTGTGGGTGGAATACGCCCGCAACACCCTCCCCTGCTCAGCCACTGGTCTCTCGCCTTTCGAGTGTCCGATAGGTTATCAGCCCCACTCTTCCCTGAGAAAGAGGAAGACGTCAGCTTACCCTCGGCCCAGATGTTCGTCCGCCGCTGTCGCCGTACCCGAAAGAGAGCCCGGTCGGCTCTTCTCAAAACCACATCAAGGTATCGATGACAGGCGGACCGCCACTGGACCCCGGCTCCCCGGTATCGTCTCGGGCAGAGGGTATGGCTGTCCACCCAGGATCTGCCCCTCCGGGTGGAGTCCTGCAAACTTTCCCCCGGTTTTATCGGCCCTTTCCCCATCTCTAAGATTCTTAGCCCCTCTGCTGTTCGTCTTCTGTTGCCCTGCACCCTCCGTATACATCTCACTTTTCATGTGTCAAGGATTAAACCTCTGTCTCACAGCCCTCTGTCTATTCTTCCTGCCCTTGACCTGTTGTTTGTCTGCCCCCTGTTTTGTAAATAAACTTCTATGATTCGAACTGTCTGCATTTGGGTCTTATTCTGAGTTCTGATATACAAAAGGTTATTTAGCAATTTGATTTTGAATTTTAAGACCCCTTGGACGAAACATTGAATTTTACATTACTGCTATTAGCCAATAGAAACGCATTGAATAACAGATTCACTACATGGAACAACAGATCAAAAGGACATTTGTTCTGAATTGTCAGTCCTATTTCTATTTTTATTGTTTTTGACATGTATTTATCCCCTTATTTTAGGCACTAAACTATCTCCATATATACCATTTTTTTAAACTGGTACTGGGGACCTTCAGATAAGTCTTGTGAGGCTTGTGGGTGTCCTAGAACGAAACAGAGAGCACAATCGTGTTCATGAGAGTCTCAGCTTTCCACAGAGGAGACATATTAGTGTTCAGACGCTACAAACCGTTCGGATGCTACAGACGTTTTCGTAAGAAGACCGATTTTCGGGAAGTCTCAAGGTCTGACAAACACCACTCTATCCAAGTGCCAATGATGTTTAGCAAACCACAGGTGTTTCCATCTGTTGGAGAACATGAAAATAGAGCTCTTTGGTCACGTGTGATAAGCACATTGAATTTCATCATATTTGATATCCAAGCTACAACAAGGGGTGCTTTATAGTGTATGTACTGTATTACCCTGTCCTATAGCCGTTCCCCATGTCTCTGTCCAATGTCATTCCGACTTCCACCCCTTCCTAGCTGAGTCACCTGGGAGAATAAACTTTTAATTGTGCTTTTATATGTTTGAAGTTCAACTTATTTCATGAGCTACTTTACAGCGATGTAGTTGAATTCTTAGGCGGGCATAATCGCAAGAATCGCCCAAAGGCGTACAGTTGGAATGAGAAGTAATTTCCACTGCTTTTAGCCCATGGATAAGGCTCAAGCTATAGTACACAAAACATTCCCAATCGCCAGTCAAGAGTAGTGCTGGCAGCTAAGTATTAACCCCTGTCCACTTTCAACAGTCTCCCTATGTTTGTGCCCTAAGTCCATGGTAGGAGAGAATGGCGTGGAGAGAGGAAGGAGTGAGTGACTCTAAAAGTAGACTTCTCATCCCCTAGAACTCTATCTCTAGGGAGACTGTGACTGAATAGAGTGTAGGACATTTTGATAGGGTCACCTTTGGAGTGTCATGAAAAGATCGACTTCCTCACACAGGAGTCCAGATGTAGTCCAAACCAAAACTTGGTTGATACACTCGTTGAATGTGGAAGGTGTGTGTGTTTGCAGGCGTGCGTGCGTTAATGCTTGCATGCATGTGTGTGCATGCTTCCTTGTGTGTGTTTGCCAGAGGCTGAGAGAGAAAGAGTGTCACGGGGGGCATCCTAGTCTGACCCGTTAAGGCAGTGCCCTGATTGGAGCCTGACCATAGATGAGATTAGGTTAGACCTCCACTGCCCTGTCCCATCAACAGCCCGCACACTGAGAGAGAGAGAGAGAGCTGATTTGATTTGTCAGAGAGAGATAGAGAAGGCTCTCAACAATACCTGACAAAGGGGAGGCAACACGGCACGTCTTCTTTACCTGCTTCAGCGCAATTCCCCAAAATCCAATTTACCATGTGGCTCGGCGGCTGTCACGGAAGGGAATTAAACATTACCCATAATTCATTCTGGGCGCTGATCGGGTCGCGTCTCTGGCAGAGCCATGGCAGGCATAGTGACATCACTCTAGGGTGCAATAACAGTGTCACGGCGAGGATGGTAACCTTTAACCCCGTCTGTTTCATCCTTTCCTATTTATGGTGTCCATAATAGGACAGCCTCAGCAGGATTTTACCTGTCAGGTTCTTTTGTGGCCGGTGGGTTAAGAACGGCTGCGGTGGACAATTCAACAAATTCACCTGAATTACATGTCCGTCACATTTCTAACGAACGCAGGCAAAGGAACTGTTATCAAAATGGCGTCCACTCAACCTAAATGCAATGTTTTCCACCCTACCGAGTCAGTAGCCTGTGAATTGGTGGTAATGCTAAACTCTGGGAGTTGCTACTGTTAAGGTAGCGTCTCGCTAGTCTTGGTAGCGTTCCTGTGCCATCACCCAGGTTGCGTCCCAAATGGCACCCTGTTCCCTATATAGTGCTGTACTTTTGACCAGAACCGTATGGACTCTGGTCAAAGGTAGTGAACTACATATGGAATATGGTGCTATTTGGAATACTGGCTCTGTCTGTCTGCCTGGCCACCCGGCAGCCACCGAAGCCTCAATTACCTGACTGACGTTTCATTAGGGGCTGCAGCTGATCCCGTGGCTAAGAGGCAGCGAGGCGCACAGCGGCGTGGAGAGGAGAGGAGAAGAGGATGAGAGAGGGAGGGAAGGAAGGAGAGAGAGAGTGAAGGAGAGGTAAGGCTTCATGTCTCACTGCCTTACAACCTCATAAGCTGGCAGTGTCAGAGTCACACACACATTGCATTATAGTCGTTTAACAAATGCTCTTAAACCAGGAAGTGCATATAGGGAAGACTGTATTTCTCTAACTAGCTGGGCCCTAACAGAGCTGGGTCGTCCCTGAAAATGAGTGTCTTTTAATAAAGACCATATATAATATTGACATTTTAAAAAGAAATTGTGCACCAACATAGAATAGTAAAAGCATGTTACATTAAATGAAGTGCCCTTTAATATAGACCAAATGGAGAATTCAATAAATCTGAATAAAGATTAAAAAAAATCTACATTTTGACATGCCCTTCCGTGCACCTTCTGTGACTTCTAGGAAGAATTAAACCCACTTAACCCAAACATTTCTCCAAGTATCCACCGTCATTGTAAAGCCCTAGTTATTTTATAGCTTTAAGTCATTCTGAAGATGATTATTTATTTCATGTGATTAGTGGTTCATTTACGTCTGTTACGTGAACTGAACTTTTAATATGATGAAATTATTCATTTTTGAAAAATATTTTCATCAAAGGAAACATTCAACATCTAATAGTCAAATCATAGTGTAAAATCATGTGAGCTGGTTCTACTTCTTCTTGCCACGTTCTGGTGTTTCGTGGTGGAAAACTGAGCGGGTCGAGTACAACCCGTCAACACAGTTACCCATAGACAGTCAACAAATATTTTAACAATAATCAAATAAATCAAAATGAAGCTTGTATTCAACTGCCCCTCCCTGTTTCACGCAACAAGCTTCCATTCCCTCTGTCACAAGGGGATTTATGGCTGATTTAACATGAATTGTTCAACCCTGTTACGGTCAACCCTTTTACTTTATTTGGCACTTAATAGTCGCTTACTATAGTCTTTTTTTTAATTTAACCTCTTGAGATGGGAATTTTTTAAATTTTTATTAAGTTGAACATGTGCTCTTTAAGACAAGATTTTCCAATTAGGTGAAAAACAATTTGACCAAGTTACACTTCTCAAAAGGCACCGAACGACCCAGCTACTAACCAGTGTCCTAACCAAGCGCACACCTTGAATTTGGTCATTGTCGGTTTAAGCCATTGCAGCTTTGCGTGTGTGTGAGTGCGTGTGTCTCTCTGTGTTTGTGCCTGGATGCATGCACCCTCACGTGACTGTGCTTGATAGGGTCAGGGATGATCCCAGGCGGTGTGTGTGGGGAGGCTTTGTGATACCCCCAGGCTGAGCTGTTCCTCCGCAGACACCATGGTTGACAGACTTCTGCCTTCCACACTGTGAGTGTGTGTGTGTGTATGTGTGTGTGTGTGTGTGTGATCCACAGACACCATGGTTGACTGCCTGACACACTGTCGCCCAGGACCGGTAAGAATCCACAGTAAGACCCACCAGAGATTAGGGCCGAGGAGAGAGACTGGAGGAGTTGGTGAATAAGAGGATCACTTTGATTCTGAGAACTTTTTGTCTTTCCCTACTTTGGTACAACTCTATTCATGATGCTGTTCCAGTCCAATTTTAGTAATTTAGACAAAGAAAAAGACAGGTATTGTTCAAATGTACAGTATAAGAAGTACTGCAAGGAACTGTGGGGGAAAGTGCTGTGGTCTCTCTCTCTTCTCTCTCTCACACACACACATACAACCAAAAATAGACATTTTTGTCTTTCATAGGTATGTTCTTGGTGTGAGCATGCATTCCATAGCACTATACATCCTAAATGCAGTGCTCAACACCCCAGTAAAGTGGATATCTGATTAAACTCTTTGGATCCCTCCATAGCTGAGAGACTCTGAGTTTACCCCCACGTAAATGTCAATCAATCAATGCTATTGGACATAATGTTTCCTACAGTATCGTTAAACTGGACCTAGTTTAGGAGTCATAAACTAACTGAGCAGAGAGCAGAGAGCAGCCACACTGACCTGGGGTGATGAGCCGTGACCGGTGACCAATGTCCTATTTCAAATTCCCTACATACTGTACTACGGTAGTACACCACTTTTGACCAGGGCCCTAGCACTTTGTAGTGAATCGGGTTCTATTTGGGACGCAGCCATAGAAAACCTCCCATGCCTCTGCTCACATGAACCCAAACCTCAAAAACACAAAGGTTTCCTTCTAATTAGGCTCTCATACTATGGAATAATGAACATTATGCTAATACAGAGAGCTTCTTCATTTCCATATTTTTGAATATTCAAATTAATTATGCAGGCGAATAGAGAGAGGGAGATGGGGATACATTGACTTTTAAGAAAGCCTCATAAAGTCCTTATTAAGAGAGGATGGGAGTAATGATGTTAAATACGAGGGCAATCAAACATTTAATGCAAAGGGCCTCCTGCAGGCAAACAGCATTTAAATGAGTCAATTAGACAGCCATTATCCACTGGTCTAGGAGCACAAGAAGCATGCACACACACACACACACACACACACGCAGACACTCACATACACATGCACGCACGCACACACACGCACGCACACACACGCTCACACGCACACACATACACGGTCAGATCTGCATAAATGTCTGGAAAAATGGTACTAATGAAATACTAAACTAGTTAACAACTTAGACATGGAAAATGTGCAAATATTGATTGCTAGAGGGCTGGTTAGTTGTTGTCATCAAATCGGGACGGAAATGTGTAATATCTGCCAGAGATTGTGTAATAAATCTAAATTATTGAGTTAACGGGATCTCTCCTCCCAATTAACGATGTGCGTATTAAAACTGGAATGAGTGAGGAGGCCAAAAGGGGCCGGATGTACACGCAAAATCATGCCATACCTGTGACATTCTACATGTAGTAAATGATATCTAAATAATAAATCATAACGAAATTAGTCCTTGTCGAGCATTATTGCATTATAAACATGTTCTCCCATAATGCATTGAAATACGTCTTGAAATCCAAGAGACAGATGGATTAATAAACCAATGTGGATTTAGTGTCATACCTCTCCCTCTTCTCGCCCTCCTTTTCTCTCTCTCTCTCTCTCTCTCGCTCTCTCTCTCTCTCTCTCTCTCTCTCATTTTCTCTCTTTCCTTTTCTCTCTTTCTCCCTCCTTCCTTCTCTTTCGCTCTGTTGTCTGAGTCCCACTCTGTCAGGCCCTGCACACAATTACAGAGTGTGATTGCTATCAGGCGGGACGGGGAGCCACCTAAATGAGGGCCTAAATAGGATTTCCTACATGGCGAAGCCCACGGTCACCCGGCCCCGGACATGGTAATGAAACACTATACATCACAATCAGGCCCCCGATCCTATTCATACTGAGACACATTACTCTCACCTCTCATAATTACAGAGGAGTGACAGACACGAGGAGGAGGTGGAAGAGGAGGAAAAGGGGGAAGTGGAGGAGTGGGAGGAGGCGTTCGATGTCTGGAAGGTGCAGAAGAAGAGAGGGAGGAGGTGAGTGGGAGGAGTGGAAGAGGAGGGGGAGGACAACATTGCTGTCTGGGAGGAGGTGCAGATGAGGAGGAGGAGGTGAGGAGGTGTGGGGGAAGCGAGGGCTGTGTCACAATGATTTCAAGTGGCTTCTTTTCCTTGCCTTTTTCCAATCCTTCATATTGGGGTCCACACACACACATACACACACAAACCAATGTGACGAGGACCGGGACGGACTTGCGATCAATAGCTTGGGCAGGAATCAGCGATGGGGAGAATAAGACAAAGGCCTATCAGATTGAGGTTGACTTCTCCTTGTGTCCGTGGCAGGCCTGCAACAATAGATTGGCAGAGAAATCCGGTGGCGTGCTCCAACAAAAAAGACTGATGAGAAGAGAGATTACTAATGCTCTCCAACCAGACATTTTAGGATGCAACCCAAGTGGCACCATATTCCCTATAGAGTGCACAATTTTTGACCGGAGCCCTATCGACCCTGGTCAAAAGTAGTGCACTATATAGGATACAATTTGGGACGCAGCCTGTGACAGAGCAGGGATTTGGTGAAAACCATTATCACACAGATAGCCCCCCCCCTTGCCCCACCGTCCCCTCTTGATAAGAGTACCTTATCTGACTACTGCTGGGGGTATTGAACGAATGCATTGGATGCATTGTGTGTGTGCGTGTGTGTGTGTGTACAAGTTTTACTATACTTGTAAGTACCAGAAGTCCTCACAAGAACAGTAAACCAACTAAAATTCTGACAAGTGAAGACATTTTACCAGTCCTCACTTGTAAAAAGGCTATTTTGGGCTGTGTTTGTGTGTGAGTGTGCGCGAGTGCGTGTGTACATGTGTACACGCGTGTGTGTGTGAGATTGGAGGTTGCGAATGAGATTTAGAGTATTTCAGAAAATCCAGCGTCTGGAAGAGGACCACTTGAACAATATATATAGTAAGTGATGATAATCAGGAGATAGTGAAACATAACAGGAAACCAACAACAAAAAAAGCCAACATGCAAAAAATAGACATTCCACAGTAGATGCCCATAGGAATCATCCACCTTCCCTAACCCTAACCTATCTCTGTGCTCTTAGCTCCAGGCATGGATATATATCCAATTTCATCATCACATATAACCATCCTGATATATAGATAAAGACGATGATGTCTGCTGCAACAGGTCGCATATCCATGTCCATTTTACAGCTGTGTTTATGGACTGACAGGAGAGGGGTTCAGGTGCATGAATGGGCTGGTATAATACACTAGGGGTTGGTGCTCTGTGTGTTTGTTCAAACCATGTGAAAAGTCTCTTTGGTAACGGATTGGATTCAAATGAAGGCAAGGTGTGTGTGTGACGTGAGGGGTGTGTCTGTCTGCTCGTAGTGTTCACCGTGGTGTCCCTCTAGTGATCGGGCCAATCCATCAGGGCCTCTCGCTCATTAATCATTGCACACACGGGCACGTGCACGCGCATTCACTCTCGTGCGCACACACACACACACACACACACACACACACACACACACACACACACACACACACACACACACACAGTTTCAAGTGGTAAGTTGTCTTATCCTCTAGATCCCCGTGCTGTGGGATCAGGGGAGGTGATGATGAACAGTAAGGTTAGTTTAGTGGAGTGCTCGCTCACACCTGCATCTCAGACTCGGAGAGGAAGATGGGTAGGATGATGTCATAGACAGTTTGGCCCCTCCTCTTCCTCTTCGAGGAGGGGGGAGGGGGGGGGGGGGTTGGAACCACTGCAGAGGTCCCTTAGAGCCACAGAATGTGCAGGCTTTTGTCCCAGCCCAGCTCTAACCCGCCTCATTCAAATAATATAATTGTCTAAACTGAAGTCCATGTTTAATTGGTAAATTGAGTCAGTTAGTGCCAGGCTGGGCTGAGACAAAAACCTATGGAATCCATACTGCCCAGCCCTCAAGCCCTGAAATTGACCCCTAAACTCCTGCTATGACTGAGGCTGTCCTAATATGGACACTGTAGCCCATGTCCTATAGTTGGAACACTGTATGGACACTGTAGCCCATGTTCTATAGTTGGAACACTGTATGGACACTGTAACCCATGTTCCATAAACCAGTTAAGCAACATATCAATAACGCAGCAGTGGAACGACTCACAGATGCCCAGAGGTCTTTGCTGTTGTCGTTATGCCACTCTGGTGTCTCCTGTAGCAGCGTGAGCCAGAAGGGAGCAGGGATCAGCAGGCCCCGCCACCGACCCCACCACAGAGCCAGTCTACTGGCTAATTCACTATTGATCTCAATGCTGGGCCAGTCTTCTCTTCTGCTTGGTTTGGAACTGAGTATCTGTCACAGTTGGGTTAGCTCCCACAGGGGGCAGAGGAAAGGAGAGGAACCATATGGCTGTGCCCCCAAATGGTACCCTATTCCCTATGGGGGTCATAGGGCTCTGGTCAAAAGGAATGGACTAAATAGGGAATGTGGTGCCATTTGGGATGCAGGCAATGACTGCCTTATAAGTATCAGGGTACACACACTGTCAACACAACAAAGAATGTGTGAGAATTAGTTGAGGGATTGAATGAGAGGAAGGCGGTTTCTGTTGGATGATGTCGTTAGTGACTCATGATGGCTTCCATTTGGATAAAGAGCAGGAGGGTTCACTTCAGGTAGTGACACAGGCGGCTGTACTTATAGCTCTGAGCCGCACATGTAGCGAAGTCTTATTTATCATATGTGAATATTATATATACCTCACATGTGACCCGTGATAAGACTATGCAATTAAAAGGAACTATTACATTTTATTAAAACAAAATATCTGACTCCATAAAAATGATTCAGCTATGTGGCAAGCAGAATTATTGTTGAGTTGAAGGAATAAACTACCAAGAAAGGTCTGAGAATTGTCTATCAAAAGCAAAAATGTTTAATATCATTGTAAACTGTATTATTACATTATACAAGGCATAGACATACAGTTGAAGTCGGAAGTTTACATACACTTAGGTTGGAGTCATTAAAACAAGTTTTTCAACCACTCCACACATTTCTTGTTAACAAACTATAGTTTTGGCAAGTCGGTTAGGACATCTACTTTGTGCGTGACACAAGTAATTTTACAGACAGATTATTTCACTTATAATTCACTGTATCACAATTCCAGTGGGTTAGAAGTTGACATACACTAAGTTGACTGTGCCTTCAAACAGCTTGGAAAATTCCCTAAAATGATGTCATGGCTTTAGAGGCTTCTGATAGGCTAATTGACATCATTTGAGTCAATTGGAGGTGTACCTGTGGATGTATTTCAAGGCCTACCTTCAGTGCCTCTTTGCTTGACATCATGGGAAAATCAAAAGAAATCAGCCAAGACCTCAGAAAAAAATTGTAGACCACCACAAGTCTGGTTCATCCTTGGGAGCAATTTCCAAATGCCTGAAGGTACCACGTTCATCTGTGCAAACAATAGTACGCAAGTATAAACACCATGGGACCACGCAGCCGTCATACCACTCAGGAAGGAGACTCGTTCTGTCTCCTAGACATGAACGTACTTTGGTGCGGAAAGTAAAAATCAATCCCAGAACAACAGCAAAGGACCTTGTAAAGATGCTGGAGGAAACAGGTACAAAAGTATCTATATCCAAATCAAATCAAATTTATTTATATAGCCCTTCTTACATCAGCTGATATCTCAAAGTGCTGTACAGAAACCCAGCCTAAAACCCCAAACAGCAAGCAATGCAGGTGTAGAAGCACACAGTAAAACGAGTCCTATATCGACATAACCTTAAAGGCCACTCAGCAAGGAAGAAGCCACTGCTCCAAAACCGCCATAAAAAAGCCACATGGGGACAAAGATTGTACTTTTTGGAGAGATGTCCTCTGGTCTGATGAAACAAAATGACCATCATTATGTTTGGAGGAAAAAGGGTGAGCTTTAGAAGCCAAAGAACACCATCCCAACCGTGAAGCACGGGGGTGGCAGCATCATGTTGTGGGGGTGCTTTGCTGTAGGAGGGACTGGTGCACTTCACAAAATAGATGGCATCATGAGGAGGGAAAAAGATGTGCATATATTGAAGCAACATCTCAAGACATCAATCAGGAAGTTAAAGCTTGGTCGCAAATGGGCCATCCAAATGGACAATGACCCCAAGCATACTTCCAAAGTTGTGGCAAAATGGCTTAAGGACAACAAAGTCAAGGTATTGGAGTGGCCATCACAAAGCCCTGACCTCAAGCCTATAGAAAATGTGTAGGCAGAACTGAAAAAGCGAGGCCTACAAACCTGACTCAGTTACACCAGCTCTGTCAGGAGGAATAGGTAAATATTCACCCAACTTAATGTGGGAAGCTTGTGGAAGGCTACCCGAAACGTTAGACCCAAGTTAAACAATTTAAAGGCAATGCTACCACATACTAATTGGGTGTATGTAAACTTCTGACACACTGGGAATGTGATGAAAGAAATATAAACTGAAATAAATAATTCTCTCTACTATTATTCTGACATTTCACATTCTTAAAATTAAGTGGTGATCCTAACTGACCTAAGACAGTGTCACGTCCTGACCAGTATAAGGGGTTATTGGTTATTGTAGTTTGGTCAGGACGTGGCAGGGGGCATTTGTTTTATGTGGTTCGGGGTTTATTGAGATATGTATTTATGTAAGAGGGGTGTTTGTTTTATGCGTTCCGAGGTTTTTGGGTAATGTTCTTGTTTTGTATTTCTATGGTTTTCCATGTTGTGTATTTCTTTGTTGGCCTGGTATGGCTCTCAATCAGGAACAGCTGTACATCGTTGTTTCTGATTGGGAGTCATACTTAGGTAGCCCTTTTTTCACCTGTGGTTTGTGGGGAGTTGTTGTTGCATAGCTGTGTGTGTAGCCTGCAATACTGTTCGTTCGATCGTTTTCTTGTTTTTGTTTCATATGTGTTCAAATTAAGTTAAGATGAGCACTCAACCCGCTGCGCCTTGGTCCATTACATACGACGACTGTTACAGAACTTCCAACCACCAACGGACCAAGCAGCGGGCCCAGGAGGAGGAAGGATCCTGGGCCAGGGAGAGAAGGGAGTGGAGGACATCTTGGACATGGGAGGAGGTAATGGCAGGGGACAAGACCCTGTCATGGAGACAGGTGGAGACAGCGAGGGAGGAACGGCGAAAGTGGAGCGAAGACCGGGACTGTTATATTGGTACACGATTGGCATTTAAGCCTGAGAGGCAGCCCCAATAATCTTTTGGGGGTGGGCACACGGGTAGTTTGGCTGGGCCAGGGTTAAGCCCCAAGCCAACTCCCCGTGCTTACCGGAGGCAGTATGTTACTGGTCAGGCCCCGTGCTATGGGGTGATGCGCACTGCGTCGAGGCCGAGCATTCACAGGCCGGTGTGCGCGGTGCCAGCGCCCCACATTTGCCAGGGGGAAGCGGGCATCCAGCCAGTAAGGGTGGTGCCAGTACTGTGCTCGAGACCGCCAGTGCGCCTTCACGGCCCAGTGTATCCTGTTCCCGCTACTCGCACCAGCCCTGAGGTGCGTGTATCCAGTCTGGCGTATCCAAAGCCAGCCCCACGCACCAGGCTTCCTGTGCGTCAGCCCAGTCCAACTCGTCCTGTTCCTGCTCCTCGCACTAGCCTTGGGGTGCGTGTCTCCAGTCTGGTACCTCCACTACCAGCCCCACGCATCAGGCTTTCAGTGCGCAGTCCCCGTCCAGAGCTTCCGACGACAGTACCCCGTCCAGAGCTTCTGACGACAGTACCCCGTCCAGAGCTTCCGACGACAGTGCCCCGTCCAGAGCTTCCGGCAACAGTGCCCCGTCCAGAGTGTCCGGCAACAGTGCCCCGTCCAGAGTGTCCGGAAACAGTGCCCCGTCCAGAGTGTCCGGTGACCGTGCCCCGTCTAGAGATGGCCCACAGTCCGGAACCGAGTGAGACGGCCCACAGTCCGGAACCGAGTGAGACGGCCTACAGTCCGGAACCGAGTGAGACGGCCTACAGTCCGGAACCGAGTGAGACGGCCTACAGTCTGGAACTGAATGAGACGGCCTACAGTCCGGAACCGAGTGAGACGGCCTACAGTCCGGAACCGTCGCAGCCAGAGTCACCCTACAGTCCGGAACCGTCGCATACAGAGTCGCCCTACAGTCCGGAGCTCCCAGAGTCGCCCTACAGTCAGGAGCTCCCAGAGTCGCCCTACAGTCCGGAGCTCCCAGAGTCGCACTACAGTCCGGAGCTCCCAGAGTCGCCCTTCTGCCCGAGCTATACAGCGAAGCACTTCAGCCCGAGGTCTACAGCGACGTGCTTCAGCCCGAGGTATTCAGCGGGGTTGGATAGGTTAGGTGGGGGACTATGGCCAGAGCCTGAGCCACCTCCACAGTAGGAGGATTGGGGAGGGGGGGGTGTAGCACGGGAACCGTCGGTGACGGCAGCCACCCTCCCTTCCCTCCCTTTAGTTTGGGGGATTTATTCTTGTGTTTATTTTTTGTGTGAGGTGCATCCGGGGTCTGCACCTTTGGGGAGGGGGGGGGGGTACTGTCACGTCCTGACCAGTATAAGGGGTTATTGGTTATTGTAGTTTGGTCAGGACGTGGCAGGGGGTATTTCTTTTATGTGGTTTGGGGTTTATTGGGATATGTATTTATGTAAGAGGGGTGTTTGTTTTATTGTTTTATGTGTTCCAGGGTTTTTGGGTAATGTTCTTGTTTTGTATTTCTATGGTTTTCTATGTTGTGTATTTCTTTGTTGGCCTGGTATGGCTCTCAATCAGGAACAGCTGTACATCGTTGTTTCTGATTGGGAGTCATACTTAGGTAGCCCTTTTTTCACCTGTGGTTTGTGGGAAGTTGTTGTTGCATAGTGGTGTGTGTAGCCTGCAATACTGTTCGTTCGATCGTTTTCTTGTTTTTGTTTCGTATGTGTTCAAAGAAAGTTAAGATGAGCACTCAACCCGCTGCGCCTTGGTCCATTACATACGACGACCGTTACAGACAGGGATTTTTACTAGGGTTAAATGTCAGGAATTGTGAAAAACTGAGTTGAAATGTATTTGGCTAAGGTGTATGTAAACTTCCGTCTTCTACTGTAAGTTGCAAGGCATTACTGACGTTAAAGGGAAATTTCATATTCATCATCTCCAGCACCAACCCAACATCAACATACAGTATGTGAAAATGTTGCGTTTCTATGTTTTGTAGTAATAAATATAGAGGAAGATAAGTGTTTCCAATGACATCCTCGGTGTGCATCATGTAATTCTAACCAATTATGAGTAGGCATTGCCGACTAAATTCCTACTAATTGTCTACTAATTGGAAGATGATGTCATTGGAAACAGTTATCTTCCTCTGCATTTTTTACTACAAAATATAGAAATGCGATATTTTTACATATGTTGATGTTGAGGTGGTGCTGGAGATGATGAATATGAAGTTGACTTTTTTCTTTTTTTCTTTAACATAGTATTCACAATCTAGGCATGATCAGAGAGGGCGAGAGAGAAGTCAAGGCCATGCCTCAACAGTCCATGGGAAGGAAAGAGAGGAGGACTGGCCGTGTCCGAAATCTGTCTTGCCTACTACACTGAACAAAAATATAATGCAACATGTAAAGTGTTTGTCCCATGTTTCATGAGCTGAAGTAAAAGATCCCAGAAATGTTCCATATGCACAAAAAAGGTATTTCTCTCAAATGTTGTGCACCAATTTGTTTACATCCCTGTTTGTGAGCATTTCTCCTTTGCCAAGATAATTCAACCACCTGACAGGTGTGACATATCAAGAAGCAGATTAAACAGCATGATTATTACACAGGTGCACCTTGTGCTGGGGACAATAAAAGCCCACTCTTAAAATGTACAGTTTTGTCACACACCACAATGCCACAGATGTTTCAAGTTTTGAGTGAGTGTGCAATTGGCATGCTGACTGCAGGAATGTCCACCAGATCTGTTGCCAGAGAATATAATGTTAATTTCTCTACCATAACGTACAATAGATTTAGAGAATTTTGTAGTACGTCCTCCCGGCCTCACAACCTCTGATCGCGTGTAGCCAGCCCAGGACTTCTTCACCTGCGGGATCGTCTGAGACAGCCATGCGGACAGCTGAGGAAGCTCTGGGTTTGCACAACTGAAGAATTTCTGTCTCAGGGAAGCTCATCTGCGTGCTCGTCGTCCTCACCAGAGTCTTGACCTGACTGCAGTTCTGCGTCGTAACCGATTTCAGTGGACAAATGCTCACATTCGATGGCCACTGGCGCGCTGAAGAAGTGTGCTCTTCACGGATGAGTCCCGGTTTTCAACTGTACCGGGCAGATATACAGACAGCGTCGTGACAGAGACGTGACACAAGGGGGTTGGTGAGATAATGCAGCATTCCTAAGACAACACAAAGGAACTCTTGCATACAGTATTGATAGAGGTCGGGAGTTGGGCCGGCCTACACAGAGGACTGTTGATTGAGATTCGATGGATGAAAAACGTTGTTCAACAGCAATGTGTTATATTATATTTGCCGTTATTGGCTGATTTGAAATGGTATGGAAATAGCTAGCTACCTGGAGTTGTCCATGGTCCTGAAAACCACTGTCGTGAAAAGCTCTCTATCTCCTATCCTCTCCTCCTCCCATCCTCTCACTCTATCTCCACCCTCTCCCTCACTCCATCCCTCCCCCCTCTCTCTCCCTCCCTATCTCCAGTAACAACATTCCCTGGACTAATTGGAATGCTGTCAGCAGGTAAATGCTTTGTGACCAGGCTAGTGACAGTCACGCCATCCTACTCTGACTTTCCCGGGGACCATCAGTGTGACGAGGACAGCTTTGTGCCAGTGTCAGCTCAGGGATGTGGGATGTGGCCTTTGAACAGGAGTAGGGATGGCTGGTTGGTACTGACCTGACACACACACATATCACACAGAGGATAGGACTCCACACACCAAGGTTATTATAGTTTTGTGTTTTTGTATTCGTTTTTATTTCTATTAGTTTTAAGATTTTAAAAAAATAATAAGTTTAGTTTTCAGATCTGATTTACTCGTTTTTAAAAAATATTTTTAAAAATGTATTTCACCTTTATTTAACCAGGTAGGCAAGTTGAGAACAAGTTCTCATTTACAATTGCGACCTGGCCAAGATAAAGCAAGCAGTTTGACACATACAACAACACAGAGTTACACATGGAGTAAAACAAACATACAGTCAATAACATAGTAGAAAAATAAGTCTATATACAAAGTGAGCAAATGAGGTAAGATAAGGGAGGTAAAGGCAAAAAAGGCCATGGTGGCGAAGTAAATACAATATAGCAAGTAAAACACTGGACTGGTAGATTTGCAGTGGAAGAAAGTGCAAAGTAGAAATAGAAATAATGGGGTGCAAAGGAGCAAAATAAATAAATAAATACAGTAGGGGAAGAGGTAGTTGTTTGTGCTAAATTATAGATGGGCTATGTACAGGTGCAATAATCTGTGAGCTGCTCTGACAGCTGGTGCTTAAAGCTAGTGAGGGAGATAAGTGTGTCCAGTTTTAGAGATTTTTGTAGTTCGTTCCAGTCATTGGCAGCAGAGAACTGGAAGGAGAGGCGGCCGAAGGAGGAATAGGCTTTGGATGTGACCAGAGAGATATACCTGCTGGAGCGCGTGCTACAGGTGGGTGCTGCTATGGTGACCAGCGAGCTGAGATAAGGGGGAACTTTACCTAGCAGGGTCTTGTAGATGATTTAGTTTAAGTTTTGTAATAAAAATCGATGTCACTTTTATATTATTTAGTTTAAGTGTTAGGGACAGAATGTAGCCTGTGTGTGGGAAGCTAGGAGCCATTTGTGTGTTATGTCTTTTTTTGGTGTTTTTTGGGATGCCACTTCTTGCCACTGTGGGGCAGTAATGCATAAGGTGATGGGTCAGGTCATAGGTTAGGTTAGGTTTAACCTGTTAGGGCTAGGGGGCAGTATTTACACGGCCGGATAAAAAACGTACCCGATTTAATCTGGTTATTACTACTGCCCAGAAACTAGAATATGCATATAATTATTGGCTTTGGATAGAACACACCCTAACGTTTCTAAAACTGTTTGAATGGTGTCTGTGAATAACAGAACTCATATGGCAGGCAAAAACCTGAGAAGATTCTGTACAGGAAGTACCCTCTCTGACCATTCCTTGGGCTTCTTGGCTCTGTTTATTGAAAATGTAGGATCTTTGCTGTAACGTGACACTTCCTACGGCTCCCATAGGCTCTCAGAACCTGGGAAAAAGCTGAATGATGTAATTCCAGCCGCTGGCTGAAAAACTTTAGCGCCTTTGGTTAAGTGGTCTATCAGAGGACAATGAGCTGAGGCGCGTGCACAGGGCGACATCATGTTTTTAGTTTCTCTCTCTTTGTACTAAAACACAGATTCCCGGTCGGAATATTATCGCTTTTTTCCGAGAAAAATGGCATAAAAATTGATTTTAAACAGCGGTTGACATGCTTCGAAGTACGGTAATGGAATATTTAGAATTTTTTTGTCACGAAACGCGTCGGGCGCGTAACCCTTATTTTCGGATAGTGTCTTGAACGCACAAACAAAACGCCGCTATTTGGATATAACTATGGATTATTTGGGACCAAACCAACATTTGTTATTGAAGTAGAAGTCCTGGGAGTGCATTCTGACGAAGAACAGCAAAGGTAATACAAATTTTCTTATAGTAAATCTGACTTTGGTGAGGGCTAAACTTGGTGGGTGTGTAAATAGCTAGCCCTGTGATGCTGGGCTATCTACTTAGAATATTGCAAAATGTGCTTTCACCGAAAAGCTATTTTAAAATCGGACATATCGAGTGCAGAGAGGAGTTCTGTATCTATAATTCTTAAAATAATTGTTATGCTTTTTGTGAACGTTTATCGTGAGTAATTTAGTAAATTCACCGGAAGTTTGCGGGGGGTATGCTAGTTCTGAACGTCACATGCTAATGTAAAAAGCTGGTTTTTGATATAAATATGAACTTGATTGAACAAAACATGCATGTATTGTATAACATAATGTCCTAAGATTGTCATCTGATGAAGATCATCAAAGGTTAGTGCTGCATTTAGCTGTGGTTTGGGTTTATGTGACATTATATGCTAGCTTGAAAAATGGGTGTCTGATTATTTCTGGCTGGGTACTCTGCTGACATAATCTAATGTTTTGCTTTCGTTGTAAAGCCTTTTTGAAATCGGACAAGGTGGTTAGATTAACGAGAGTCTTGTCTTTAAAATGGTGTAAAATAGTCATATGTTTGAGAAATTGAAGTAATAGCATTTCTAAGGTATTTGAATAACGCGCCACGGGATTCCACTGGCTGTTACGTAGGTGGGACGAAATCGTCCCACTGGCCCTAGAGAAGTTAAAGGTAGACTCAGCGAGTGTAACGCCCTGGCCATAGAGAGGGGGTTTTGTTCTTTATTTTGGTTAGGGCAGGGTGTTACATTGGGTGGGCGTTCTATGTACATTTTTCTATGTTTTTGTATTTCTTTGTTTTGGGCCGTGTGTGGCTCCCAATCAGGCACAGCTGTAGTTCGTTGTTGCTGATTGGGAATCACACATAAGTAACCTGTTTTTCCTTTGGGTATTTGTGGGTGATTGTTTTCTGTTTCGTTCATTTTTGACCAGACAGGACTGTTTGCTGTCGTTGCTGTTTAGTGTTTTGTTTACAGTGGTTCATTTTATTAAATATTCAAAATGAATACACATCCTCCGCTGCACCTTGGTTTTATTACGACGACAGCCATTACAGAATCACCCACCAAAAAATGGACCAAGCAGCGGAGGAAGGAGCAGCGCAAGGAGAAGAACCAGGAGAGAAGCTATCGGGAGTCGTGGAATTGGGAGGAATTGCTGGACGGTAAAGGACCATGGGCTCAAGCTGGGGAGTATCGCCGCCCGCAGTGGGAGATCGAGGCGGCGATAGCTGAGAGGCGCTGGTATGAAGCAAGGGAGCGCAGCAGACACGAGAGGCAGCCCCCCAATTTTTTTGGGGGGGGGGCACACGGGGAGATTGGCGGAGTCAGGCGGTAGACCTGAGCCAACTCCCCGTGCTTACCGGAAGCAGCGTGGTACTGTTAAGGCACCGTGTTATGCTGTGAAGCGCACGGTGTCTCCAGTGCGCGTTCATTGCCCAGTGCGCTATAGGCCAGCCCCCTGCAAGTGCCATGCGAGTGCAGGCATCGAGCCAGGATGGATTGTGCCAGCTCAGCGCGTCTGGTCTCCAGTGCTCCTTTTCGGTCCAGGTTATCCTGCACCGGCTCTGCGCACTGTGTCTCCAGGGCGCTGGGAGGGCCCAGTTCGCCCAATGCCTGCGCTCCGCCCGTGCCGGGCCAAAGTGGGCATTCAGCCTGGAGTGTGGGTAAAGAGCCTATGTACCAGAACTCCAGTGCTCCCCCACAGCCCGGTTTATCCTGTGCCTCCTCCTCGGACCAGGCCTCCAGTGGGTCTCCCATCCTGGTCAGTCCTGTGCCTCCTCCACGGACCAGGCCTCCAAGGGGTCTCCCCATCCTGGTCAGTCCTGTACCTCCTCCACGGACCAGGCCTCCAGTGGGTCTCCCCAGCCTGGTGAGTCCAGTGCCTGCGCCCAGAGCCAGGCCTCCTTCATGTCTCCCCAGCCTGGTGAGTCCTGGACCAGAGCCGCCAGAGCCGCCCGCCAGTCCGGAGCTGCCAGAGCCGCCCGCCAGTCCGGAGCCACCAGAGCCACCTGCCAGTCCAGAGCCGTCAGAGCCGCCCGCCAGTCCGGAGCCGCCAGAGCCGCCCGCCAGTCCGGAGCCGCCAAAGCCGCCCGCCTGTCCGGAACCGTCAGAGCCGCCCGCCTGTCCGGAGCCGCCAGAGCCGCCCGCCTGTCCGGAGCCGCCAGAGCCGCCCGCCTGTCCGGAGCCGCCAGAGCCGCCCGCCTGTCCGGAGCTGCCAGAGCTGCCCGCCAGCCCGGTGAGTCCTGTGCCTGCGCCCAGGGCCAGGCCTCCTTCATGTCTCCCCAGCCTGGTGAATCCTGAGTCAGTGCCGCCGGAGCCGCCAGGGTCGCCCGCCAGCCGGGCACAGCCAGGGTCGCCCGCCAACCGGGCGCAACCAGAATCGCCCGCCAACCGGGCGCAGCCAGGGTCGCCCGCCAGCCGGGCGCAACCAGAATCGCCCGCCAGCCGGGCGCAGTCAGGGTCGCCCACCAGTCCTCCCGCGCGGCCAGGGGCGCCACCTAAGTGGGTGATGCCGAGGGTGGAGCGGAGGCGACGTCCCGCACCTGAGCCGCCGCCGTAAGAAGGCCCACCCGGACCCTCCCCTTCAGAGTCAGGTTTTGAGGCCAGAGTCCGCACCTTTGGGGGGGTACTGTAACGCCCTGGCCATAGAGAGGGGTTTTTGTTCTTTATTTTGGTTAGGCCAGGGTGTTACATTGGGTGGGCGTTCTATGTACATTTTTCTATGTTTTTGTATTTCTTTGTTTTGGGCCGTGTGTGGCTCCCAATCAGGCACAGCTGTAGTTCGTTGTTGCTGATTGGTAGTCACACATAAGTAGCCTGTTTTTCCTTTGTATTTTGTAGAAACAAAATACATTACAAAGGAACGTCTTGATTAGTGTTATGTTAGCAAGCTACATAGTTGCCTTTGTATCATGATAAGGTGTAATACTGAAACTATCGAGGTTACCTAGCCAGCTACACTTTCAAACAAAGTCAACAACGCAGCCACTGCTAGCTAGCCTACTTCACCAGCCAGCAGTACTGTATCATTTTAATCATTTTAGTCAATAAGATTTTTGCAACGTAAGCTTAACTTTCTGAACATTCGAGACGTGTAGTCCACTTGTCATTCCAATCTCCTTTGCATTAGCGTAGCCTCTTCTGTAGCCAGTCAACTATGTGTCTGTCTATCCCTGTTCTCTCCCCTCTGCACAGGCCATACAAACGCTTCACACAGCGTGGCCGCTGCCACTCTAACCTGGTGGTCCCAGCGCGCACGACCCACGTGGAGTTCCAGGTCTCCAGCAGCCTCTGGAACTGCCGGTCTGCGGCCAACAAGGCAGAGTTCATCTCAGCCTATGCTACCCTCCAGTCCCTCGACTTCTTGGCGCTGACGGAAACATGGATTACCACAGATAACACTGCTACTCCTACTGCTCTCTCCTCGTCTGCCCACGTGTTCTCGCACACCCCGAGAGCTTCTGGTCAGCGGGGTGGTGGCACTGGGATTCTCATCTCTCCCAAGTGGACATTCTCTCTTTCTCCCCTGACCCATCTGTCTATCGCCTCCTTTGAATTCCATGCTGTCACAGTTTCCAGCCCTTTCAAGCTTAACATCCTTATCATTTATCGCCCTCCAGGTTCCCTTGGAGAGTTCATCAATGAGCTTGACGCCTTGATAAGTTCCTTTCCTGAGGATGGCTCACCTCTCACAGTTCTGGGTGACTTTAACCTCCCCACGTCTACCTTTGACTCATTCCTCTCTGCCTCCTACTTTCCACTCCTCTCCTCTTTTGACCTCACCCTCTCACCGTCCCCCCCTACTCACAAGGCAGGCAATACGCTTGACCTCATCTTTACTAGATGCTGTTCTTCCACTAATCTCATTGCAACTCCCCTCCAAGTCTCCGACCACTACCTTGTATCCTTTTCCCTCTCGCTCTCATCCAACACTTCGCACTCTGCCCCTACTCGGATGGTATTGCGCCGTCCCAACCTTCGCTCTCTCTCCCCCGCTACTCTCTCCTCTTCCATCCTATCATCTCTTCCCTCTGCTCAAACCTTCTCCAACCTATCTCCTGATTCTGCCTCCTCAACCCTCCTCTCCTCCCTTTCTGCATCCTTTGACTCTCTATGTCCCCTATCCTCCAGGCCGGCTCGGTCCTCCCCTCCTGCTCCGTGGCTCGACGACTCATTGCGAGCTCACAGAACAGGGCTCCGGGCAGCCGAGCGGAAATGGAGGAAAACTCGACTCCCTGCGGACCTGGCATCCTTTCACTCCCTCCTCTCTACATTTTCCTCTTCTGTCTCTGCTGCTAAAGCCACTTTCTACCACTCTAAATTCCAAGCATCTGCCTCTAACCCTAGGAAGCTCTTTGCCACCTTCTCCTCCCTCCTGAATCCTCCTCCCCCCCTCCTCCCTCTCTGCGGATGACTTCGTCAACCAATTTGAAAAGAAGGTCGACGACATCCGATCCTCGTTTGCTAAGTCAAACGACACCGCTGGTCCTGCTCACACTGCCCTACCCTGTGCTTTGACCTCTTTCTCCCCTCTCTCTCCAGATGAAATCTCGCGTCTTGTGACGGCCGGCCGCCCAACAACCTGCCCGCTTGACCCTATCCCCTCCTCTCTTCTCCAGACCATTTCCGGAGATCTTCTCCCTTACCTCACCTCGCTCATCAACTCATCTTTGACCGCTGGCTACGTCCCTTCCGTCTTCAATAGAGCGAGAGTTGCACCCCTTCTGAAAAAACCTACACTCGATCCCTCCGATGTCAACAACTACAGACCAGTACAGACCTTCTCTTTTCTCTCCAAAACTCTTGAACGTGCCGTCCTTGGCCAGCTCTCCTGCTATCTCTCTCAGAATGACCTTCTTGATCCAAATCAGTCAGGTTTCAAGACTGGTCATTCAACTGAGACTGCTCTTCTCTGTGTCACGGAGGCTCTCCGCACTGCTAAAGCTAACTCTCTCTCCTCTGCTCTCATCCTTCTAGACCTATCTGCTGCCTTTGATACTGTGAACCACCAGATCCTCCTCTCCACCCTCTCCGAGTTGGGCATCTCCGGCGCGGCCCACGCTTGGATTGCGTCCTAACTGACAGGTCGCTCCTACCAGGTGGCGTGGCGAGAATCTGTCTCCGCACCACGTGCTCTCACCACTGGTGTCCCCCAGGGCTCTGTTCTAGGCCCTCTCCTATTCTCGCTATACACCAAGTCACTTGGCTCTGTCATATCCTCACATGGTCTCTCCTATCATTGCTATGCAGACGACACACAATTAATCTTCTCCTTTCCCCCTTCTGATAACCAGGTGGCGAATCGCATCTCTGCATGTCTGGCAGACATATCAGTGTGGATGACGGATCACCACCTCAAGCTGAACCTCGGCAAGACGGAGCTGCTCTTCCTCCCGGGGAAGGACTGCCCGTTCCATGATCTCGCCATCACGGTTGACAAGTCCCTTGTGTCCTCCTCCCAGAGTGCTAAGAACCTTGGCGTGACCCTGGACAACACCCTGTCGTTCTCCACTAACATCAAGGCGGTGACCCGATCCTGTAGGTTCATGCTCTACAACATTCGCAGAGTACGACCCTGCCTCACACAGGAAGTGGCGCAGGTCCTAATCCAGGCACTTGTCATCTCCCGTCTGGATTACTGCAACTCGCTGTTGGCTGAACTCCCTGCCTGTGCCATTAAACCCCTACAACTCATCCAGAACGCCGCAGCCCGTCTGGTGTTCAACCTTCCCAAGTTCTCTCACGTCACCCCGCTCCTCCGCTCTCTCCACTGGCTTCCAGTTGAAGCTCGCATCCGCTACAAGACCATGGTGCTTGCCTACGGAGCTGTGAGGGGAACGGCACCTCCGTACCTTCAGGCACTGATCAGGCCCTACACCCAAACAAGGGCACTGCGTTCATCCACCTCTGGCCTGCTCGCCTCCCTACCTCTGAGGAAGCACAGTTCCCGCTCAGCCCAGTCAAAACTGTTCGCTGCTCTTGCACCCCAATGGTGGAACAAGCTCCCTCACGACGCCAGGACAGCGGAGTCAATCACCTGAAACCCTGAAACACCTGAAACCCCACCTCTTTAAGGAATACCTAGGATAGGATAAAGTAATCCTTCTAACCCCCCCCCCCCCCTAAAAGATTTAGATGCACTATTGTAAAGTGGTTGTTCCACTGGATATCATAAGGTGAATGCACCAATTTGTAAGTCGCTGGATAAGAGCGTCTGCTAAATGACTTAAATGTAATGTAAATGTTTGTGGGTGATTGTTTTCTGTTTCGTTCATTTTTGACCAGACAGGACTGTTTGCTGTCGTTGCTGTTTAGTGTTTTGTTTATAGTGGTTAATTTGATTAAATATTCAAAATGAATACACATCCTCCGCTGCACCTTGGTTTTATTACGACGACAGCCCTTACAGCGAGATGATGTAGATGCACATAGTGAACAGTAGTACCGGGTCAATTTCCGCAAGAAAATGTACAATTATATGCGCTATAGACAGCTATATCGGTATTTTTTTAGGGGGTGCTGCAGCACCCTCAGCATCCCTACTTCCCGCGGCTATGCAGACGATGGTAGATGATGGTGATGGAGTCTGCTGATGATCTTCTAGAGGGCAAGTCTTGGAACCACCCTGACTCTTATAGCCACTGGACTTCTCCTCTTCCACTCTGTATAGCACCCACTTGGGTGATGCCTCAGCAGCTCTCGGCACAAAAAAAGCTCCCACGCAAAGTTCAGAATAGTAGCCAGTTGTCCTCACTACGAGCCCTCTGTCTCAGCATTGCAGCATTCCTCTATCTCACCTTGCTCTCACACTCCAGGCCACTTCTCAAAGGATGTTCTCAAAAGATCAAGAATTGGCTGCAGGTGAAACAAAAAAGCTGGTACTGTGTCCAGATGCATTTTTCAAACAAGGACAGTAGCGAAAACATGTTAACTTGTCAGTCCATCTGCAAATCTGTGGCTCAAAAACACCAGATATATGCAATGATAGTCAATGTTATCAAAAACAAAAGCTGATTAAAAATCACGTTGCAAGGATCTTTACACAATTCCTGGAAGCTGAAAATGTCCCAGTTCTTCTATGGCCTGCATAATTACCAAACATGTCACCCATTGAGCATGTTTGGGATGCTCTGGATCGACGTGTACGGCACTGTGTTCCAGTTCCCCACAAAATATCCACCAACTTCGCACAGCCTTTGAAGATGAGTGGGACAACATTCCACAGGCCACAATCAACAGCCTTATCAACTGTATGCGAAGGAGATGTGTCACGCTGTTTGTTCATTTCTTTTTTCATAATAATAATAACCTTGCCCCACACACACACACACACACACACACACACACACACACACACACACACACACACACACACACACACACACACACACACACACACACACACCAGTGGCAGTCGGTGCCTTTTAAGATGAGGGAGAATTATCTTCTTTTATGAGCATGGCCTTATTTCTATTACAGCAAATTGGATGACTGTCATTCATATTCCATTCACCCAGCTCAATGTAACATGGATAAGTTTAGGCTACATACTTCATGATAATCACATTTTCCTATACCCATCATGAGGTCGGTGCACTGGTGCACAGGTCAGGCCGAGAGAAATTTGAGTAATCAAGGTAACAGACATTAACACATTCAATACCGCCTTGCACAATCTTGCCTGCATCTAGCTGATCTAGGGTGTAATCATTAGTCATACAGTTGCAAATGAGAGTTTGTATTCGACAAATTCAGGTATGCTTCCGTTTAAGAAACTTTTTTCAACAGAATCGGCGGAATGAATACACCCCTGATCACATGCAAAAGCAGTTCACTTTCTTAGTAGCCAGATCGTTGTATAATTCCTTCTTGCATCTACACGCTCTCTTCCTCTCACCTTTTCCCTTCACTTGTAGACTTCAGTGCACAACACATCAGCTGTCTGTGACCAGGCAAAAAAAAACTTTCCAAGCCAAACCTTCATATCATAAACGCTAACCGCTACACACAACCTACATCGTTGTCAACAACATAGCTACTAGAACTAACATGTTAGTAAACCCACTACAATTATGCAATACAGTGTACAGTTAGCAAGCAGTTTAGCACTTACACTGGTGGGCCCCGGTGGCTACAAATGTTTTATTTTTAAAACGTTTATTTAACTAGGCAAGTCAGTTAAGAACAAATTCTTATTTACAATGACGGCCTACACCGGCTAAACCCAGACGATGCTGGGCCAATTGTGCGCCACCCTATGGGACTCCCAAACACAGCCAGTTGTGATACAGCCTGGATTCAAACCAGTGTGTCTGTAGTGATGCCTCAAGCACTGAGATGCAGTGCCTTAGACCGCTGCGCCACTCGGGAGCCCAAATTAATAAAACCAAAAGCTTAACTTGAAAGAGTTCTAGTGTTGGATAGCCATAGCCAGCTAGGTAACATAGCATTCCTCTCTGTTTGAGCTGGGTCTTTGAGTAGACTAAACTAGCTAGCAGGCTGCATTTGCTAGCTAAGTAAGTGAAAGTGAAAGTGAAAAAAATATTAAATATAGCTAGCTCTCTCTATCTCCCTCTCTCTCTCTCTTTCTGTCTCTCTTGCTTCTCCTTCCTTTTTGATTGAATGAATTTGTTTAAAACTGTTAAACTATTGTCTTTCTCTCTTTGAGTTAACTACTCACCACATTTTATGCACTGCAGTGCTAGCTAGCTGTAGCTTATGCTTTCAGTACTAGATTCATTATCTGATCATTTGTTTGGGTGGACAACATGTCAGTTCATGCTGCAAGAGCTCTGATATGTTGGAGGACATCCTCCGGGTGTTATCATAATTACTGTGTAAGTCAATGGAAGGAGGTGAGAACCACAAGTCTCCTAGGTTTTGCATTGAAGTCAATGTATCCAGAGGACAGAAACTAGCTGTCCTCCGCCTACACCATGGTGCTACCCTACAGAGTGCTGTTGAGGCTATTGTAGACCTTCATTGCAAAACAGTGTGTTTTTATAAATTATTTGGTGACGTGAATATATTTTGTATAGTTTTATCTAAAAATTACACATTTTTAACGTTTCACTAGTTTTTTTATTCACTGAGGAGGATGGTCCTCCCCTTCCTCCTATGAGGAGGCTCCACTGATTCACACACACACGTCCATTATACACTGACATCTCTCATATTTTGCCCATACACACCTCCATACACACAACATCACACACACGCACACATGCACCGCACACACGCAAACGCACACGCACGCACGTGCGAGCACACACACACACACACACATGTACCACCACACACACCTCCACTTATAACACATTTTTCCAAGTGTGTACTTGGACAGATGTTCTTTTAACGAACACACTGTGTAAACCATATACACATCCATCGCCATAACGGCTCTGAATGAACTCCTGCCCATACGTTATGGGGTGGCTAATTAAACCAGGCTGTTGACAGTTGTCATCGTGACCCCTCTGCATTAGCCGTACCATGCTAATGCTAAGTGACGTGTTGACAAGACACAGGCCAGGGTTGTCCTGTCACGCCCTTTGGCATTGGCCACAGGATGTAGTAATGTCAGGTCAGTGCAGAGAGGGGCTGTATGTGCGTGTCTTTCTGTGTGTGTGTGTGTCTCAGTGTGTGTGTATTTTTGTAAGTGTGTGTGTGTGTGTGTGTGTGTGTGTGTGTGTGTGTGTGTGTGTGTGTGTGAGTGGAAGAGCAGATTGGCTGTGCTAAAATGCAGATGTCCCTGTCTGTGCCATCACTAAGCAGAAGGAGAGGCAGCTCAAGGGGACGGCTGCTCCCAATGAAGGATCTGGGGATCTCTACAACAGGCTTTAAAAGAGCAGCGGTCTTAAAATACATATTTTAGAGGCGTTGAAATAGCAGTGTGTTTCGCAAACGCTTAAAAAGAGTAGTGAATTTTATGCAGTGAGCAACTTGTTCAATACACTTAGAAATAAAGGAGCCTAGAATAACCTTTTGGGGTTCAAAAGAGGGCCACTGTGGGGGAACCTTCTCAGGTCAAAAAGATACCCACTGGTCACACACTGGTTGAATCAACGTTCTTTCCACGTCATTTCAATGCAATGACGTGAAACCAATGTGGAATAGACATTTTATTGAGGTCTGTGCCCAGTGGGTTGGTTCAAACAGTAACCTTTTTGTGATGGGAGGGGTTCAATCTTAACCTTTTTAACAAGATATTGTAGCGACGGCAGCCTATCAAAAGATTGGAGGCGTGGGTTTTGGAATGCGCGTCTTTCAGATAGTTATTTTTGGCCACCCATGAGAATAAATGTATTTCCTGTTCATCATGTTAAGTTTGTACACTGCATATTACACATTCTAATATAATATTAATAATATTAACATTGCTGATTACATATAGTAATAAAGTGTTAACTATTCCAAAATTGGGATTTGCATAGGCTCTTGAGGAACTCATACACTTTTATAAGCCTTATTGAAGCTACAAAACTGTCAGTGATCAACCTTAAAATAGTACTCATAGAGGAATGGATAATTATTTACAAGTTGCTAGCCATCCCCTAAAGCCATCACCGAAAACCACATATTTTTTACCTTCTTCTGAGTTTGGCAGCACAACAATTCAACTGCAAAATAAATTCAAAGTGCTCCGCATTCACCAGCAAAAAGGTTCCTCCAGGAACCCTTTGTTATATTGACATTAAAGGATCCTCCGAGAACCCCTCAATTAGCCAAAGGTGCAAATATGAACCCATTGACTGCAATGGTTCCTTGAGGAACTCCAGGGTTCCTTGAGAATCTCCAGGGTTCTTTAAGTTACCCATACGTCTTAGTGTACACGCAACGCTTGTAACAATTATGGTTGTTAGCTACATTTAAAGATTTTGAGAATGAAGGAGTAAAAATGACCTAGATGGAAGAGAAAAAAATCACCTGTCTCTCTCTCTCTCTGGTCTCTCTCTCTCTCTCCCTCTCTCTCTCTATCTCTTCTCTCCAAGGGAAGGTCAAGGACACATGCATATTCATGGATGGGACTGGCACAGAATCGATGGCTTCTAATTGTTTTCTCCTGGTTGGCGGAGGGACGTGCCAGTGTCATATTGATCTGTTTGAACTGAGGGCCTCTCACAGATCACCACTGGGAGACCTTTACCTGACTGTGTGTGTGTGTGTGTGTGTGTGTGTGTGTGTGTGTGTGTGTGTGTGTGTGTGCATCTGAAGAATGAGAACCACATCAGAGCCTCATTCCACCATTCATTGAGTGGCCCCCATTATCCCTTAACATAAAATATTAATGTTAAGCATGTATTAGTGACAGTGCCATATTCCAAGGCTTGAGCTTATCCATTTAAACTCTCTCACCTGCCCTGACTTTAATTCACCTTTATCGCTTTGGAACTTGATTGGAGTCTTTAAACAATACAAGGTCCCCTCTCTCTCATTTAGGTCCTTTGTGGCTGGTTGAACTTTCCAATTTGAACAAGCATAGCTTCAAGATTGTGAAAGAAAGGCAGAAGTGAAAAGATGGGGAGAGGAGAAATGAGGGTGGGTGATTGAAGGAGAGAGAGAGAGAGACATTAGAGAGAGAGAGGTCTTGTTGCACAGTGGGAGCAGTCTGGCTTGTCAAATCTCTGCGATGAGAGTGAATAGGCATATCTATTCTGAGCGTGGAGGGGTGTCATGCACTGTGGTTTCATGGTTCAGGATAAGACTGGATAAAGCCACAGCGTATCTCTCTCTCTCTCTCCCTCTGCTGGCCTGAGCCCAATTAGTACAGTTACCAGTGGTCTATGACAACCTGTGGTAATACTGCTCCGGTTTCAGGTACTCTAACAATAAATTAAGGGATGGGTTCTCCATATGTGCCCGTGACATGGTCCTGAGCCTACCAAGCTATCTTTGGTAAGGCTGAGGCTGCCGAGTCTGAGGATGTCCTGATAGCGCCACCTTACATTAATGCATACTGAATGGGGTATTTGTGGTAGGTCGACTAGAGCATGTGTTATTGTGGCCAGGTCTGTGTGTGAAGAATAGGTGTCAAATAATGCAACCCCTTTTTCTCGTGACGAAAGAGTTGCGTTCACCAGCTTGACAGAAATAGATTCTCGCGCAGATTAAACTTTTGCCTTATGTGGTTATTGAGCAGTGAAAACTTTAATATTCTGCATCCCAAATGGTACCCTATTCCGTATGTAGTACACTTGCCCTGGCCAAAGTAGTGCACTACATAGGGAATAGGGTGCCATTTGCGAAGCGGCCTGTTTTAGATGGCAGTCAGAGGTTAAGGTACCAATCAGACTATATAGGCCGCAATAAAAGATCTGGGACCAGGCTAGGGGTTTGTGTGTTAGGGATTGAATAATGGTATTGAAGAAAGGCTGTCTAAGGTCAGGTGTGTTAGATATTGTAAGAAGAGACCACCAGAGGGGGCCAATGATAACAACAAGCACACCTGACATGTCCGTCTCTAGGAGTGATGAGTTTGGATCAGTTTGGCCTTCTATATCACAATGAAAAAAATGACATTTACCTGATCGTAGATCAGCACTTGTAACCTGAAACACTTTATAAATACGGGTCTAGATCCAAAATGCAGGGCTACCCCTTAGAGAAAAAGAGAGAGAGAGAAACAGAGGCAGAGAGAAAAAGAGACAGAGGAAAACCTACATCTCCATGCATATTCCGCTATATCTTCTAGATCTGTTGCTTCCCTTCCCCTCCCTCCTCGGTAATAATGGTAGGGTCATTTGCCCCTCCCCCCTTCCCCCTACCCTTCGTCTCGTGGGCCTGTCCTCTCTGTGGGTCCAGACTAATGACTAGTGACAGTCCACTGAGGGGAGCGAGCTGTTTGCAGTCAGCAGTGCGTTTGTTGCTAATTATTTCAAGGGTGTCACATTAGCGTCAGCCTCGTGGCTGCGAGGGGGAAAGGGGTTCGGCGGATGGGGTGTGGTGGAGGTGGGGTGGGTGTGGGGAGTGTGATGGGTAGGAGGGGGGAGGTGAGGACACAGCCTGTCACCGCTCCACACTGTTAGCCACTTGACTGCCCAACACTGAAAGCAAAAGACTGGTGGATACAGAATGAATGGACAGCATTATCTCTCAGAGATCCTATTTCTTCTCCTGTCCGTTGAATGTGATAATTTACCTGCAGAGACACTGTCTTGTTTTCGATACCTTTTAGATTCAGATTTAGTATTTTCCATTTACACCCTACCTTAAATATATACTCAACACGATATGTTCAAGTTTTCCAGCACCGAAGCAAAGTTTACTATCAGATGTGCAACTCAACTGCCAGATGACCGGTGTCAGAGATTGAGAGTGCTTTGAAAACAGACGATGCTGGGGCGTGTCAGGGGTTAACCCTTCATATGTTTGGGGGGGGGGGGGGGGGGTCTGACATCAGCCCCCTGGGAGGAAGCGATCAATGATTGGGACCATAATGCACCTCTCTGTATTCCTCCTCACATTCACGCTCGCCGGCTGCTTTGGGAGCTGTCACACACACGTACGCACACAGTCGCCGTGAAGACAGCTCATCTCTCTCTCTCTCTCTCTCTCTCTCTCTCTCGCGCTCTCTGCTCACTCTTTGGCAGACTGCTCCAGCGCTGTCTCTCTCTATGTTAATATAGTGGCTAACCTCTCTCTCCGTGGCAGTACTAGCCGACTGTCTCTATGTTAATATACTGAGCACCGTAGGACTCAGTCGTACAACTACCCACTACCCAGCTGTCTCTAACATACTGAGCTCTGGCTAGTGTGCGTTTTGGAGTCCCTGTACTACGCTGCCAGTCTCTGGTTCTCTCTGTCCAAGCGCAACCACTACTTCTCTGTCTGTTTTGATATTAAGGTTAGCCTTTTTTACTGTCAGGGCTGCTCTGCTAAAACATAGAGGCAACGTGAAATATGGTCACATTCAAGGCTAAAGGTGCTGTGCTAAATACTTGTGTTGCTATGAACCTTCTGGACTCCTGGGGAACTCAAAATCAGCCTTAAATCTTAACTACCTCTAATGAGTATGTGGAGATGATTGCTGTAACGAGGTTTACTATTGGCCCTGAACAGGTAGGAGGAATAGGCTAAGTCCCGAATGGCACCCTATGCCTTATATAGGGAACTACCTTTGACCAGGGCCCAAACAGTAGTGCACTATATAGGGAATAGGGTGTCATTTGGGATGTAGATATAGTGATTAACTCTCAGTATTTACTCTCTGTTGTACTCCAACTATCCAATTAGGAAGTAAGAAAGTTAAAAGACTTACTTAATTAAGTTATAGGGTTAATAATCTTCTCTGGCATCATAATAAGGAAGTAGAAATCTCATATCAAACGCTAATTTAATTTACCTCAGTTATCCTATGATTGCTTTTATGAGAAAGATGAATGTATAAATCTGGTTAAAGAGAAAACGTTTGAAATTAGAATGAACCAAATGAGAGGAAGACAAAAAAAAAGTAATACATGGATTTATAAAGAACTTTCGGACCCATGAAAAAAATCACGTTAGGACATTGTATATTTTTAGCTTATATTGTTACACTGTATGTTGTCATGACTGTCATGTGAGGATCCAAATAAGTCAGATCAGCTTGGCAATAAATAACTTCAACCAGACCCGCTCTCACCCGCAGAGAGGAGGAGAAGGGAACTGGTGGGGGTTGACAGCTCACACCCTGTTGTAAATCAAGGACAGAACATTCAGCATCTCCCTCTCCAATGTTCACCACAGGAATGTGCTTTTGTTTCACAGACATTTTCCCGCCGAAACTCTAACACGTTCTAAAGCCAATACTGGAACAATATTTCTAACATAGAACTGGGGGTCAGAGACAACCTAAAATAACACTGATGTTGGTTTGGTTGTTATTTTGTGATGTCATTAAACATGTTATAAAGGAAATACTGTAACTTGAAAAGTATACACACTACATGTACGAAGTTTCCATCCTCTACGTTGTGCATGAAATACACTGCTCCAAAAAATAAAGGGAACACTTAAACAACACAATGTGACTCCAAGTCAATCACACTTCTGTGAAATCAAACTGTCCACTTAGGAAGCAACACTGATTGACAATACATTTCACATGCTGTTGTGCAAATGGAATAGACAACAGGTGGAAATTATAGGCAATTAGCAAGACACCCCCAATAAAGGAGTGGTTCTGCAGGTGGGGACCACAGACCACTTCTCAGTTCCTATGCTTCCTGGCTGATGTTTTGGTCACTTTTGAATGCTGGCGGTGCTTTCCCTCTAGTGGTAGCATGAGACGGAGTCTACAACCCACACAAGTGGCTCAGGTAGTGCAGCTCATCCAGGATGGCACATCAATGCGAGCTGTGGCAAGAAGGTTTGCTGTGTCTGTCAGCGTAGTGTCCAGAGCATGGAGGCGCTACCAGGAGACAGGCCAGTACATCAGGAGACGTGGAGGAGGCCGTAGGAGGGCAACAACCCAGCAGCAGGACCGCTACCTCCGCCTTTGTCCAAGGAGGAGCAGGAGGAGCACTGCCAGAGCCCTGCAAAATGACCTCCAGCAGGCCACAAATGTGCATGTGTCTGCTCAAACGGTCAGAAACAGACTCCATGAGGGTGGTATGAGGGCCCGACGTCCACAGGTGGGGGTTGTGCTTACAGCCCAACACCGTGCAGGACGTTTGGCATTTGCCAGAGAACACCAAGATTGGCAAATTCGCCACTGGCGCCCTGTGCTCTTCACAGATGAAAGCAGGTTCACACTGAGCACGTGACAGACGTGACAGAGTCTGGAGACGCCGTGGAGAACGTTCTGCTGCCTGCAACATCCTCCAGCATGACCGGTTTGGCGGTGGGTCAGTTATGGTGTGGGGTGACATTTCTTTGGGGGGCCGCACAGCCCTCCATGTGCTCGCCAGAGGTAGCCTGACTACCATTAGGTACCGAAAATAGATCCTCAGACCCCTTGTGAGACCATATGCTGGTGCGGTTGGCCCGCCCGTTCCCCAGACCTGAATCCAATTGAGCACATCCACCAACGCCACGTTGCACCACAGACTGTCCAGGAGTTGGCGGATGCTTTAGTCCAGGTCTGGGAGGAGATCCCTCAGGAGATCATCCGCCACCTCATCAGGAGCATGCCCAGGCATTGTAGGGAGGTCATACAGGCACGTGGAGGCCACACGCACTACTGAGCCTCATTTTGACTTGTTTTAAGGACATTACATCAAAGTTGGATCAGCCTGTAGTGTGGTTTTCAACTTTAATTTTGAGTGTGACTCCAAATCCAGACCTCCATGGGTTGATAAATTGGATTTCCATTGATTCTTTTTGTGTGATTTTGTTGTCAGCACATTCAACTATGTAAAGAAAAAAGTATTTAATAAGATTATTTCTTTCATTCAGATCTAGGATGTGTTGTTTAAGTGTTCCCTTTATTTTTTTGAGCAGTATATAAAAAATTATGAAAGTGTTTTTGTAAGAGAGAGATGTGATTTTAGAAACTATAAGAGGAAATAGTTTTTATAACTTTGTACAAGTAAGTAGTCACCGCCCCCTTAAGTGAGGTCAGAGAGCGTGTCAGCCTGATGGAACCGCCCTTTTGAACAAACTGTATATAATTATGGGTTAAGAATAAAAATATTAGACCAGAGAGACGTGGAGCTGCAGCTCATGTCCAAAGGGGTTCGAACTCTGAATCTCAACACGAGGTAGAGACGATAAAGTCACCTCCCGGACAATCACTGGTACGGCTGATTAGCTGTCCTAAGTAAAGTCTCTAGAAAAGTGAACTTACGTGTGACCATTCTACTACTCTTCTCAAACCACCATAGTATGCTACTCTCATCACCCCACTGGGAACCATCGACAGGGCTGGCTAGCCTATCTACAAAGAAGCATCTTCCAGAGCGAATGGAAGTAGAATAAACTCTAGTTCTGTTCAGGACTACACGGAAAGTCACTGGATACCGGACAATTGCAGAGGAGAACAACAGTAGAAGACAGGTGGGGACCCCTTTTGGATAATCAGAGCCTTACAAGCATGCAGCAAAAAGGCCCAACTCACTTTCCAAGGTGGCCTGGTTCCAACAGAAATACACAAAGAACCAAGACATTTCACGTAAATACATTCATGATTTCTTGCTCAAAGGGCGGCGGTTTGTGTGCAAAGTATATGATTACTGTGAGAGTAGTTTCTAAATGTACCAAAGTATTATGTCTCTGTCCCTCTCTCTCTCTCACCCTCTCCATGTCTTTTGTAACAAGCAGCCATATTGTGTCAGTCCAGGAGGTTTGCAGATGCAGGAGATTTCGATTGTTCAGAATAACAATATGACACAAGGTTATGTTAAATAAGTTGACTGTTTATGGATGTGATAGACCTTTAGAATTTAATTCAGTAGATGGTAACTCTTTAAAGAACCGCTCTCGTGGTGCCCCAAATCCTAATGAGTTAATTGTTACATGATTAATTTAAACGGGTGACAATTAAACATAGTTAGGTGATTAGATAATTAACTGTCTTTATATTAATGAAAGTAAAGTCACGACAATGTTGTTACTCTATGAGCTGAGTTTACCGTACAAGCTCATTTTAATTTATATAAATATTGGTTAATACTACAGCAGTTGCTAGGAATATTTACATCATGTAAACTATAAGAGCCATTCAAAATGTAGGCTTATCGAAATTGACGATGCACGTATTGTAAACAAGTATGTGGTCAAACGGATTAAAATGACTGCCTCCAGAAGGGATGAACATGAGCCAGCCAAATGACTCACAACCTGCCACAAATGAAGACATCCAATCAACATCACATCACATCATTCTCTGCTGCCCAGGCAGCCCTTTAATTGGCTGCTGCTGACTGACCAGTCAGATTCTGTGGCTGGGGGTGACAATTTATTATTGGCGCCAGTCAGTGCAGTACACCCCCGGCCAATACAGGACAGGCCCTAGTGCCACTGTGCCATAACCTGGCAAAGGCAGGGACATCATTACACTTGAGTGGGCCTGCAGGACACTCAAGGCAAGGATCACCACCACCCAGAGCCACAAGTGGTCTGTGAAGGATGGAAGGGCAGAAACAGACTGGCCATAGGGCAGTTTAGGCAAATGCCAGATGGGCTGGTCCATATTTAGCCCAGTGGGCCCATCTAGATTGTCGTTGCTTTCTCAGAATAATCGTTATTTGTCTAATAATGGGGGCCTCGAGGAAAACAAATGGGCTGGTGTGGGCACCTCGAGGAAAAATAGGGACCGGTGTGTTACAAATACCCAGGACGATTTCTGGTCCCAGTCCGTCCCTGTGGAAGGGGATAATAGGACGGAGGGGTATAAGCCAGCTGTTAACAGGATGGTGTGTGTCTGTTTGGATGTTCACTAACCAGTCATTTCCAGCCATGGGCAAAATTGGAATTTGGCAGTGCCTTGTAAATTAAATGGTTCATTCAATCACGTAGAACTGTGAGTCTAATGTTAAACAGTCTCTATGTTTTCCAGACTTCCAAAGGTGGCTAATGCTGGAATGGCCATTTATATATCGGTAAACCCCATTTATCCGGTGCAGTATGGTCGGTGAGTCTAACCCTTAAAAAACATCACAGACCAGCTAGCACAATTCCCTTACTGAAGTAACGACCATCCCATGTCAGACCCCACATCAAGGCATGTCACATACTGTAAGTCTGGAGGTGAGACAGAGAGGCAGCCAGTCAGTCTGATGTCCCCTCTTTATATTCCCGTAAAAGTCAGTTTGCTGTCTGCCTCCCTATTTCCCCTCAGAAACTGGGGTGGGCAGTGAAGGGTTTGAGGACTGGAAGGGGTGAGTGAAGAGTTCAACTTTATGATAGTAGACAACATAGGGTACAGTGGGGATTGAATTTCTCTATAAAATTATAATGGAAAAGCTACCAATTTCGGGGACCGTTTTTAAAGCCGGCATGTGGCAAGGCAATGCATTCTTAGATTTTCTGTCACATGCCAAGTAATGCCACATTGGACCTACCATTCCAAATGTCCACCAAAAGTAATTTCCCCCCCATCTTCTCTTTGATTGTGACATTCCCAAATATTCCCAACCCTCCCATTCCCAGTCTCAGAGGTCTCTCCACAGGAGCTCGCTGGTGCTCAAATGGCTGTTCATTACAGACTGAGACCTGAGGGGAAGCAATAGTCGGACCGTCAGAGACACAAAATTGCATGTCACATTAGATTAGCCCAACGGAACCTCTGGATTGGCTCAGGGGAAGACGGAATTATTTCAATTACATTATTCCCAAAAAGTCTTTAAGCGATACCAATACTGGTAAAAACACATTAAGAGTGATTTGTGATTTTCTCGAGTTATGCCATCCAACAGTGTTAAATCATATGTGGGTTTCTTCTATAATGGAACGCTCAAGTATATTTAATCGGTGTCCCTTCCATGGAACGGTTGAGCTAACGTAGGCTAATGCAATTAGCATGAGGTTGTAAGTGAGGTTGTAAGAACATTTCCCAGGACATGGAAAGCTTAAATTCTTGTTAATCTAACTGCACTGTCCAATTTACAGAAGTAAATTGGACAGTGCAGTGAAATAATACCATGCTATTGTTTGAGGAGAGTTTTTTGAACACGAAAAGTTATTAATAAACAAATTAGGCACATTTGGGAAGTCTTGATACAATTTTTTTAACAGAAATGCAATGGTTCATTGGATCAGTCTAACATTTTGCACATAAATAAATATAGAAAATAACCTGAACACTGAGTTATGGGTTCGACTTAACATTTTGTAAAATCTGGAAAATAACTGAACAAACCATAAATTATCATTTAAAAAATGTATTTGTATTATAGGCCATCTAGTGGCCAAAATCTAAATTGCACCTGGGCTGGAATAATACATTATGGCCTTTCTCTTGCACGTCAAAGATGACTGTACAAAAAAATACAAAAGAACAGTTGTTTTTTTCTTTGTATTATCTTTTACCAGATCTATTGTGTTAAATTCTACTACATTCCTTTCACATTTCCATAAACATCAAAGTGTTTCCTTTCAAATGGTACTAAGAATATGCATATTTTTGCTTCAGGGCCTGAGCTACAGGCAGTTAGATTTGGGTATGTCATTTTAGGCAAAACATTTTTTTTAAAGGGGCTAATCCTTGAGAGTTTTAAGCTGATGGAGGTAGGCTACATGGCCTATGTCCTCAGTCAATAAAAATCAGACACCCAATAAATACAGTATTAAATTATTATTTTTGCATTGTAATCCCCTTAAGGATGTTTTGCCAAATCAAAAACACAGGACATGGAAATCAAACTAAGCAGACCTGTACTGAATATAGGAAAGGAGAGAACTCTATCCTCTCCCCTTCACAGTTTTGTAGAAATGTCCATTTCTTTTCCTTAACATGTGAGACAGACCTTTTATGCATCTTAGTAAGCCTGGACCTAGGACTGTCCAGTGTCGGTCATTTTTAAGGTGAATGACTTTCCTCAGTCCCCAGCCTATACTGTCACGGTTACACTTAAGTAGCCTAGTAGTTCATTATACTGAAATGTACAAAATGTGTCATTTGGGTGCATGGAAAAAAATGACAAATGTAAAATCTCAAAGGTTATGCAGGGTCCTATCCTGCAACTAACTATTCATACAGTGAGACAATATCTGTACCTGGACGTGTATGTGTGTTTTGGATCTAAAATATACCGCACATTTAAAATCAGGACTAAAGCATCTTGTTCTAAGGATTCGAATGGTCTTGCATGTGACTTATTTGTTGGCTCTGACAGAACGCTGAATTATTTTTAAGACAGTTTGATAACGGTTTAATCACATTTCAGAACATTTTCCAATTGCATGTGGAGGATAGAGGCTAGTAACCTACTGAGGGTAACATTGCACATTCTGAAGGCAGGTCGCAGACCCTCTCGGGAGAGTGACTCGGAGGAGAGAGATAGGCTAGGGTAAGGAGAAGGAAGAGGGGATCGTCATTCGAAGCGCGGAAAGCCTCTGAGCAGCAGCAGCCGCAGCCCTGTGAGCTTCGCTTCGTCCTCACCTTGTGCCACTTCTTATCTTACAATTCAAACTGGTCTTTCCATGTGAGAGAAAAAAAATTACTGTAGCCAAGCTTACATTTTACTGCAAAAAAAAAAAAATACTTGGAAATAATCTCGATCTTTGCAAGCGCGTGTTTCTCTTTTGTGTTTCTCTCGGACGGAATAAAGTGTCGACCATCAGCTGACATTCGAACTAGAGAAAGTGTTCGTTGTGTGGCTAAAACAAGTCCAAGACAGCTTTTAACTAGGTAAGTAGGCTATAGGCAACTTTTCCTGTAAAATTGTTATGGTAGGGCTAATGGGTTAAATTACATTTTGTTGGCTTCTTGTAAGACCTTCATGCAATATCCTATGAATTATTATCATTTATCATTAGGGCCTATCTGGCTAAATGTTTGACAAGATCAGATATTTGCTCTTGGAGACTGCTGTCATGTTTCACGCAAATTGGGGTTAGCGTTTATTAATTTGAATAGCCTACTTTTCAAGATGTTTGTTGTGCATTCAGTTGTCCAACATCTTGCGCGGTTCTCAAATCTCTTCCTCGGGGACAACGAGCCGTTTCACAATTTTGTTGTAGCCCTGAACTAGCTCTGATTCGCCTCAAGGTCTTGCTGCTTAGTTGACAAGCTTAATCAGGTGAGCTAGCTCTGAACAGATCAAATACATGGAACGGCCGGTTGTCCCGGATGAGTTTTTTTTTGTTGCTTGAAATATTTCCAACTTACCCTGGCGTGTTACGTCGAAATATATAATGCATCAAATAAATGAAAATGAAATAATTTCTCGAAAGGGGTCTGAGGGATGTTATAACACTTGTTGGAATGAGTATGCTAGGGGTTCAAAATTCACCGGGAGCACAAGCCATGAACGCAGTTGGCACGCGGTGTCCTTCATGTGATTGTATTGCTTTTCGTTTAACAGAAGTTTAGAATTGTGCACATTCATACAGTAAAAATGTGAGTCACGCGATGTCGTCGTGAAAGCATGCAGTTTATTAGGCTACAGATTAAATATATGATGATGAACTTAGCAGGGGTGGGTGAACGTGCAAGATGAGCTTGATGTCTTTTCCAAATATGGAGGGTCATGCTGGTGATATGATCATCGATGCTTGGCTGCCGTTTGACAAATAAAATACATCTTGCTCTGTTGACCGTAAAAATCGAATCATGTAGGCCATGGGTGTTTCAACTCTTACCCAACCAAGTCCGGAGTCTGCTGGTTTTCTGTTCTATCTGATAATGAATTGCACCCAGGTCTAAATCAGTCCCGGATTAGAAGGGTACAATGAAAAAACGCAGTGGCACTGGCTTCGAGGTCCAGAGTTGAGATTGAGGGATGTAGGGGTATACGTGCGCTCTAGCCAAAAGCGGTATCTGCGCGCTGTTGGCTCGAGCGCACATGCCAGTACCAGATCTGGCACACTCGCTATATAACGCACAGTTTTTGGGGGGTGAGAAAACCATCAGTATAATACAAAATTAGATGGAAACTAATTACACTTGTATTTTTGATTCTGCATATGGGAGTTTAACCTCAAAAGTTTTTTTTTCATGTGCACTATGTGATCACGCACAGCCTTTTATCTGCAACAAGTCAATTAGATGGAAACACATCTCCGGTGGGAAAATGCGCATCTTGTTTTAATGCGGATTTTAGAATATTCGCATGAAAATCTGTCGCCAATTGGATAGAAACCTAGCTACTGTTCAATAAAAGGGTAGATTATCAATAACAAAACTCTCTCTTTCATAACTAAAGATCGTTTTCAATTAAATAAAACTGCTGTTCAGATATTATTCTTTAGCCTACAAATGAGTTAATTTCAGAAACTTTAACATCGAAAAACATGAATTATTCGTTTCACAGTCCTCTTGAACAGCTGTACAATTAGATTTTAGAATGATCTTTTGTTAGACACCAATATTGGGATTATTTTATAACGTTTTATGCGGGCCACACCGAAAACAAATTTCATCCCAAGATCAATCGATAAGATGTAGTGTCAATCACATGGAAATGTAAGAGTATTCAAATATTTTCTATTGGATTCATATTTCATTAACTTGTCATAGAATATTAATTTTACAATAACTGCTGTTTCACATAGAAATATCGTAGGAAAAAAAAGAAAATAAGTATTCAATTGACAGCCACATTTCCCTATTTACTGTGATGATCATCATAATCTTTTTTTGATATTGGACAGATTGCAGACATATGGACTGATAGGCTATTAATGAGTCATAAACAAATACCCCGTAAACTACACCATCATTTCAAGATTTTATTTACATTATATTAATTATTACAATATGTTCTGCTATATGTTTTGCTATATTTCGTGTTTTATTTTAGCTTCATTTAATTAAATATATTCTCAGTTACAAATAACAAACACAGTTTTTCCAGTGCTATCAAAGTATTCCTTAACAGAATTGTCCAGATGTACAAAAAAATCATTTTGCACATGTTTTATTTTAACGTTATTATTCCGCATTTGCATTAGTTCGCTGTGAGAGTCATCGTTCTCTTTTTGTCTTCCATATCTCTTTCTTAAATACCCCTCATTCTTGACAATTGTATTTGGATAATCAATGCTCTTCTCTCCTTATATAGCCCTATGAGAATGGACTCACAGTGAAGTTATTCCACCTTGACCTCATCATCTTCAAAGCACACCAACACTCAGCCCTTCCCCCTGACCAGTCCCTCCCTCTATAGGACTAAGGGAGGCGTGGATTGGATGGACCTCCACCGGCCCTCCTTTAAGATGGACAGCTCCTCCTACCTGCCCAGTCCCCTGGCCTCCCCAGCCCTGATGGTGCTGGCCTCCACAGCCGAGGCTGGCCACGATTCCTCCATCCCCTGCCAGGCCCCACGGCCTTTCGGTGTCCCCATCTCTGAGAAGGACCTCCACCTCCCCTTCCCCTCCGGTTCCTACACATTTGCCTCCATGTACCACCGCCAGGGGCCCGTCTCCAGCCATGGCACCTTCCCCGCCAGAGACTTCCCTGCCTCCCTGCTCCACCTCCACCCCCAGTTCCACCCCCCCAACCTGGACTGCTCATCTCTAGGGATGCTCAACCACAGCGGGGTAGGGGCCTTCAGACCCTTCTCCTCCCCGCCTGAGGAGAGGGAGGTCAGGGGTTATCAGTCAGCCTTCACCCCTGCTAAGAGGCTCAAGGGCTGCTATACCGACTCGGAAAGGAAGCAGTATGAGTTTGGAGGAGGGCGTATTCTCTCTGGTTCGCCGTGGTCGCTCAAAGCCGCTGAGGATTCTGGGAGGAAGTTGTTTGCGGTGTCTGGCCTGCTGTCAGACAGTGAGGCCTTGTCTAGTCCTGAGGACCGTAAGGAAGGCTGTGAGTATCGCCCTATTGTCATGTGTACTGCTCATCATAACACATTTATATGTTGTCATATAAGAATTGTGCGCATTGCACTCTTTTAAAAATCCATGGTTTCAATACAATCGATCGAATCCAGGGTTGAAATCTTTGACAGTTATGGCCTGCATCCTGTCAGTGTATGTGTGTCTTTATGGAGTGTGCCCTTTTTAACTCTTTGATAATCCTAACCAAAGTTTTTTCCTGGTTGTGCAAAGTATGTGACACTTGGTGGAAAACAGCCACTAGTCCATGTTTCTGGTCATTGGTCACAAAATGAACATTAGTACCTACACTGAATATAGTTTTTGTCATTCTGGTTGAACACAGACACAAGTATGAAGAGATGACAAAGGAGGGGAAGTTTGAGCAAGCGACACCCTGTCAGAGATAACGAGGTGACAGAGAGCGAGAGAAGGGGAGCGAGAGACGATGCGACGCTCAGCTCCACAAACGACACCCTTAGCTCAATATGGCCACCCACGCCGTGATGAGCCATCTGATTTGTTGACAAATAAGGAGGAGAGGTGTCAGTCAGAGCGGCAGGGCGAGAGCCACTCCTTATTATGCTAGAGGATAATTGCCCAATGGTGCGGGGGCACAACAGCGTTCGCCTCCCCTCGCCTCCACCTCCAAAGAGCGGGAAGGAAGGTAGACACGCCACCACAAAGCATGATGGGAAATCAAACCCCCTCGCGGCCGTCAAGGTGGCGCCTGACATCGAAAACCCCCGTAGAAAGAGGACCCAACAATCCTTAGTAGATCAGAGGAGGGCCATGTTGAAAATAATGACAATGAGTGAGGAGAGAGAGAGAGAGAGAGAGAGAGAGAGAGAGTGAGAGAGAGAGGGAGAGGGAGAGATGGGGGAAGGATGGAGGGAGGATGGAGCGGGGAAGAGGGGTGATATCCCCCATATCACCTTAAAGAAACGTTTCATCCCACACATCAAGGCCTGGCGCTTGGATGAGTTGTCTTGAGAAAAGTTTGTGTGTGTGTGTGTGTGTGTGTGTGTGTGTGTGTGTGTGTGTGTGTGTGTGTGTGTGTGTGTGTGTGTGTGTGTGTGTGTGTGTGTGTGTGTGTGTGTGTGTGTGTGTGTGTGTGTGTGTGACTTTGAGAAAACTTCTTGGTTTTGACAACATGCTGCTGGTTGAATAACAGGGACAGGGTGGATGCTGCCTGGGAGACAGAGTGGCAGGAATCCCAATAATGAAGCCCCAAATAAGGACAGGATAGGAAAGATGCCAAACAGGTGTGTGTGTGTGCGCGCATGCGTGGCTGTGTGTGTGCGTGCATGTGTGTACGCTTGCACTCGTGTGTGTGTGTGTGTGTTCTTAAATTAGTGTTGTAACAATTGGGTGCTATAGCTTGCAAAATAAACAAACGTGACTCTTGGTGACAACCGATGTTCCCTCTCATTTTTTTAGGCACTGAGCAAATTCCAGGTCTGCTGAGCGCAAACTTGGAACGTTGTGAAAATTCTGTGCAACTTCCTCCCATAACGTTTTAACATGGACATAAGTGTTCTATCATTCAGCCTACAGTAGCAGCCGATGTGTGGTGTTCAATGTAGGCCT